>NW_022595255.1:557532-638134 GCF_009176505.1 Sitodiplosis mosellana
GTGTGTGTGTGTGTGTGTGTGTGTGTGTGTGTGTGTGTGTGTGTGTGCGTTTTCGACACAGATTCCAGCCAAAAAAAACTCTTTGGTGACACGCCAGTCAAGTGTGACGTTCATTTCTTAATTTACTTGAGAAAAAACATTTTCCGATTCTGCAGAATTCGTATTCTTGAAACTCACTTTCAACACACTTTTTCACAGCATGTGTGCGCGCACTGGAAATCGGAATTGAGAATTCTGTTCTGTCGCACACATTTTATAATTCCAATTTCTCGGTGCGTGCATAAAGTACGATTTTCCTTTGAAAATATTTAAACTTCACAACTTTTGCTTCTTCTAATTCGTGTTCATTTTCTGCTTCTACCGAATGAGAAGAAACAGAAAAACGTATTTTATGAGAATAAAAGAGAAAAAAAAATGTTTTCCCTCATTGTGTTGATTGGGGCGCAATAATTATGTCCAAATATTTCTAGAAAAGCGGTTTCATTGCTCTGGGCACAGGAATGCTGATTTCTTTGATATTTGGATTTATATTTGGTTTAATTGTCGGCGCAACTGAACAGCCATGGGGTCTCAATGACTGGCCGACCGAAGAGATGAAAGGACGGTAAGTAAACATACACATTTTCCTCGTTGCGACCGATTTTTTTACGCTCTTTCTCGATCGTTCTATTTCTCTTATTCTCTTTCTCAAAATTATATTACTTTCTCTCTATCTCGCATTTCCCATTTCAATTTTTTTTTATTGTTTCTCATTCGCTTTGGCTTGGAAAACTCTCGTAAGTTTTCTGCTTCACTTCAATTTCTTTACCTGATTTTAGCGCTAAGCACATTGGATTTTCTTCGTTTCCTGTTTAAGAGAGAAATAAAAACCGCAGCGAGTAAACTTAAAGAGCCGTAGCATGGAGTGTGACATTTTCGGTTTGGTACGGATTTTTGATTGTATTTCCTGGAAATTCAATTATTCATGCTCATTGTGCTGTTTCTTTCATCGAAATTTGTCGCGCCCAGGCAGATATTGAATATTTAAAATTCAATTTGATTGTTGCCTCTTTACCGATGTTTTCAAACGTAGCTTAACTTTTGGCAACCTTCATACGAATGGAAACCACTTGGAACTTTACACTACCGAGAATTGATAAACAAATAACGAACATGGTTAACAGGAAAAAATACCGTTCTTTTATTGGTATCCCATCGCACTTTCATTTGTCAACCCAAAAGTGTAATGTTACATTGCTTATGCAGAAAAGAAAGATACAGGAAGAGAGAAGGGGAGATCTTTTTCAACATCCGCAGAGAATGCCTCATTTTCATATATGTTCTACGATGTATAAATAATTTTCTTATAATTAGATTAAAAAGCGTCTATTAAAATGAGATGAAATTGCCGGAGCGGTTTATTGAATTGACTTCGCGACTCGAATGCAAAGAATAAAAATGATTTAATGTGACCAATTAATGAGGAAAATGTGAAGAGTCATTGACTGTGCGCATCGTTCAAGCCAAAAGAAATTTATTCATTTTATTCATTCAGACGGCAGAGAGAGGGAGGAAGAGAGAGGAAAAAGAAAGAGAGAGAGAGAGAGAGAGAGAAAAAACAATATCACGTAGAGCGTAAGTTATGGAGTGACAGTGTGTTTTCAATCAAACTGCAAATGAATTACTGTGTCTTCGAGTGCATTATTATGAATTTGTATCTCACAGCGAATGAACATCTAAAAATAAACTCTAAATATAAACTGGATGTTGTGACGCAGTAACTTAAGCCCAATAATAGATAAATATATGAAAAGAAGAAGGCGTGAAAAGTAATACCATGCGAGAAAAAAAAAAACAGAGCATTAAAGTATCCCCTATAGATATGCAACGCTCATTTTGAGCTGAAAACTAGTTTGAATGGCAAATGGTAATGCAATGCATGCCGAAACAGATTGTATATCTCAAGGGACAGTCGTCTGTGCTGGATATAAGCATTTAGTGAAAATCGGTGATGTTAAACGTGCAAGTCAAATAAGCTGAGAAGCGTAAACAGCTCGATTCATTCCGGCTCCTCCGGAGAGATTCCGTTGTTCACACACATTGCGCAATTGCATTCAAAGTCGCAGAGTGTCAAGAAAAACGAAACACTCGCAAAGAGATAATTCTTCTGGAGCCCCACTCGAGTAAAACTAATCAAAGAATAGTATTCGAAGCTAAAATTAGTAAATCTACTGCGGCAGTACCGTATAACTCTTTGCAGGTTCTTTCTTCCACGAAATTTTGTGATAAAAATAAGTGCGCAGTCGTTGTTTTTATTCTTGCGATTCTTTTAATCGACTCGTCGTTTCTCCAACCAAATTACTTAAGCGTGTAATTTGTTGATTATATTGAACAAGTACACAGGCGGAACATACCACTTCAAGCGCAAAACACTTCACTTTGTTGGCGTTAGTTTTAGCAAATTGACAGATGCAATTAATGTTAATCTTCTTCGTTCTGGTTGATTTTTTCTCCTCTTCCTTCGCCGCTTGTTCGCTTTTCATCACGCCTTTTCTTTATTCTCAATTTAAAATGAAGTCGTTGCTGCAATTTGTTGCGTTGACGAGTAGTTTATTTCAACGTCGACGACGACGACAACGACAACGACGACCAACGAGTTCATTCGCTCGCTTCCATTCAAGACGTTGAATGAAAATTATTTCACTTGAACAACGCTAATTTTGGTGTGCATCGTTTACATGTTTTGTTGGGGCGTTCGTCTACTAACAAGAGTTGATGCATTTTGCAGGCAACAACAATAGTTTGTGAATGTAAATGCTATCGTGATGTTGTTGTTCTTGTTCTTATTGTTGTTGGTCTTTGTTTTCTTTTATCTAATTTCATTTCCATTTTATGTTTTTCATTTCCAGTGGAAATGCTCGTTCATTGTGGATGGGTGTCGCATGGTAAGGAAATTTCCGTCTCTCTGTTCAAAAACTTTCTTATTTGAGGGAGACAAATGAAAATGGACATTTTGTTTTCTTGTTTCGTTGTCAGGGCATTGACATCCGGCTCAGGTGTGGCGGTAGCACTGTTGTTGGGTGCATCTGGCCCTTTGATCGGTGTTGCAATTTCTGCATCTCTACTGCCACCGGTCGTCAATTGTGTAAGTATTTTTACAAATGGAAAATATCGATTTGCATTTGCTCCGTCGCTTCGACTCAAACATGGGTGAAACAACGTCATCCAATTTAAAATTCGGTTTGGATTGTGACAATTGTGTAATATCCGATTTCTGCTACGAATATTCTTTGATTCTATTTTCATTTATTCCGCAAACGAATCGGTTTTTTTGAGACAAGTTCATAGCCAAGCAGCAAAGATCGAGATGACGTCTGTCCTAACGATCCAATTTCAGGTATTGACACTTTTTTCCCTGTAATTTTAATGATTTCCACCGTTGTCTGAATTCGAAATTGATTCTCGTCTCGTACGAATGGAATGGTAAATGAATTTCAACGAATCAACATTTTGAAAATTGGACGAAAGGGAGAGAGAAAAGTTATACAATTTTCCAACGCATTTTCAGTTCTTGTGTGAGCACTATTAGCGTTGATCTGCTAATGAAAATGATTCATTATGCAAATGATGGTATTACGGATGTAAGTTTGTTATTACGTCGGATTTTATCAGGCGCCCACCTTCGTTGTCAACAACGGCATCAGCAGCAGCACGGCGGCAACAATGGCGACAAAAACAACAAGTGCTTATTATTTATTTTTCAATTTACTTATGAATACTTTTTGCCTAGCCACCTCCAATTCGTAAACTTTTACTTCTGACACATCCAGTCAGTGCGAATGATTATTGAAATATCCGTTTGATGGAATTAAATTCGTTGTCATTTTATTGGAAGCAGCCAGATTGAATAGGATTCAATTATTTTACGATTTCCGAGAATGTTTTCAACATTCAATTCACAAGTCTGTATGCCAGTGCTGCACTAGAAGTGGAAATGTTCAAATGAATGCAAAATAAAATGAAGCGGTCGTTTCGTTCATGATATTTGCTCTCGATTTATTTTTGAATTAAAGTTGTGCTTTTCTCTTGCAAACTTTTCTCGCAAATTATAAAACTTACTCATAAAATAGCTAATGATTTGCTTTCAGCTTCGGCATGGCAACTTGTAAAAGTGATATTTTGTGCTGACTTGATATATGTTTTTCCAACTGATAATGTCTTGACTTGATTTGCAGGCATCGGTCCTTGACACAGAAATCTTCTGCTTCCTTTTTTTCGCTCTCTCACTTTCTCTCTGCGAATTTCCATTTCAATAAATGGACTTTTATACGATGTTAAAGTTCGTTTCGCACAGTAGTTAGTAGTGTGTCAATCGGATGTGATGAAAATGTGCTGAATAAGCGCAAGACACAAAAGTTGATTCGTGATTACAGCTCAGCGTTATTATTAATTCGGACAGCGTGCATACAGTTAGATAACGTTTGTTAGGTCACGTTAAGCTTTTAATGTGTAACCACAACGCAATGGAAGTGAGCGAGCGAGAGAGAGAGAGAGAGAGAGACAAAAAAGAAGCATCCATGATATCTGCTTTCTTTTTTTCCTGTAGGCACGGAGAGACTCTGTGAATGTGAATGGGCTGATGAGCGAGCATGCCATAACGACTGATGCGCCAACAAATAAACGGAATAACAATGAATATTAATTTCTAGACCAATTTGTTGTGTATTTGTTGTTGACTCTGCGTGCCGAGAGTGAGAGCCTTGGCGTTAAGTGCGAAAAGTTTCGGTACATCGGGCCAAAAAGTTTGTGTGCAAATAGTGACACACACAACAGCCACACAATTGGCAAAGTAATTTTGCCCTCCATTACATTGAACTTGTGAAATTCATCAAAATCTCTTTTGTTCTTTTTGAAAATAATCGTCAGCATATGCACACGTACAAGAATCGAGTCGACAACAAGGCAACAACAGAGCACACAACTTAACCCTCTAATGCATTAATTTTTCACAGGGCTGGGAGTATTGGTACTTGGTTGATTTTTGGCAATAGATGATTAAGAAAATATTCATAATCCTGGATTCTCCATGGTTTAGTCAGGAAATGCGGTTGACATAAATCAGAGAACAATCAAATCCATTGTTTAAAAGTGTCAAAAATGTGTCTAATTTGGAGTTCGAATAATTAATTTTGTCAAATTTTTATTTTTGCACACATTTTTGTTTATAACTTTACAATCACACTACATAGATAAATATTGCCAAAGACAAAAATTAAGAGAAAACATTGACGAATAAAAATTCTCTTTGAAGCAATGTGATACGATGTACGGTTTACATTCTACAGGCATTCAAATGTTGCCCGTCTGGAGGCGGTTGTATGCATTAGAGGGTTAAATACAATTTTCTGTCAATCAAAAATGGCTTTTCACACATTTCGAATTGATGTATTTTTTTTATGATTGGCCAATTTGACCGCATTCACATCGCGTATGACCAACATGTTTATGGTTTCGTCTCGAAAATGTAAATAAACCAAAAAGAAAATGCTCTATGTAATGAAGCATCGATGGCAACGAAAACATAATTGGAAAAGTTTTGTTTTTTGCCTTCTGTGGACGTCGAATTCTATTTTTAGCTGAAAGCTTTTCAACAATTCAATTTTGATGCAGCTTTGATGCCGATCATATATTTCGTTAATCCAGAAGGCGAGAATTATTTCCTCAATTGTTGCGATGTGTATCAATGAGCCGTCGTAATAATGCGCCATTGGTGTTTAGTGGCATGGAATATTTTGATAATATGCTCGGAAACATCATTGCTGTTGAACTCTATAATTTTCACTGAATGATTTTACAATTTAGCCATTGCACATTGTGTCGCTTTCGGTTGGAGCGCGTATGCTGCGCGCCGCAAAAAGCAATCTGTGTAATGAGAAACGAACAAAGACCAACAATGCCGAATACCAAATGGCAATGGCAGTTGTAGTGTACGAAACGCATTTTCATTATGTAAAGTGAGCACAATACACAATACACAATTCACTTGGCCATTTTGACTGCTGATGAGGTTGGAAACGCGTTGTGGAAACATCTGTTTCTGAAAACGACCGGCATTGAAAAAGCATTCGTCAGGCCGTCAGTCAAGTAAAGCCATAGACTTTTTTTATTTTCAATCAAAAACAAACCACTCTCACCGCATCCTTCCGCTTAACTCATGGCAATTAATATGTTGTCGATGGGCACATTGAGCATTCATCATCCGCCCGTTTCTTGTCAGCACTGTGTAGCAAAATGCTTTACTGCCGATCACAAACTATTTAAGTCAGTTGGAGTTGTTGGCCGACTTGTTTCGTTGACGTTATACAGCATCCCAAAAATGATTGCAATTTATCGCAAGCGACAGCGCATTTTGATGTGTCATGAGAAACCGAACCGTTGCCAAAATGCAAACAGATGGCCGAGAATATGTAAATTTGATGAAGTCAATTCGAAACGAAGCCGATCCACACATCCACAGTCATAATGTTTTTTTTCGTCTCGTTACTTCTGCTTTGCCTCCTGATAATAAATGGGTCATAATGTGCTCGCTGTGTGAACAATTTCATTGCGATGTATATTTTAATGTTTCTCATCATCACAGGGACTATACTGGGCACTGGCGTGCACTTGGATGATCTACCATGATCGAGGCCAAAATGTGAAAATACCTCATATGAAAGGCGAACCATACACCGGAAATTCATCTTACGTGCCGCTCTATACAAATTATATACCGACCGAGTTTCTGATTAGTGGCATCGTTTCGGGTTTGCTAACCGTTGTGAACGTGATATGCATTTTTATCACCGCCATCATTGTGCTAAAAATCAAAGAAGTCGCTGCACCATACACGTCCAGCCCCGATTTGAGACGGTAAGTGAAATGACGGCCAATATAACGGTTTTAAGTAGCACAATTCACGCGCTCGCGCGTGAATTCTCATCTTTTAGCCCGTAGTGTTTAATTTCATTTCCATTGACCAAGTTTAGTACTGCTGTTGCTCTAATGTCGATTTTGTCGCGTTTCCACACGGACGCACTCACATCCATGCCCACATACACACATCTATGCCATAAACAGGCAAATATATTCGATATTACTTCGTAATATGACCGCTCACCACACACAAACACACTAAATAGATTTTATGTTCGTTGCCATTTGGTGGCTGGTTTCAAGATATATTCATATGCAGCCGCGCGCCCGCTATTTGACCGTGCAAGAACTGTCTTGAACATGTTTCGAAAATGGATTCCGGCTAATTTCATTTGGCGCTTAACTGGTAAGAGTTCGTTGGCGAATTGCTGGCCACGGGTGCTGCTATTGTAATGTAACATTTTGCGCTTTTATGGAGTGTGTGCAGTACATTCAATGACTAATGATGGCGGTCGGTCGGTCGGTCACTGGATTGCAATTTTATATTCTGCAGACGCGTTTCGCGTACTTTCTTCTTTATTTGTTGGACACATTTGATTAGCGCCCCGATCACGACTTCTCTTAAAAAGTCATGAATTTTTTAATACTGAAATCCCGTAAACCCTATTACACATTATCGACTAATCCAATTCACTGGCTGTTTATTTGCCGTTTTTATCCGTTTTGTTATTCGCGCCGACAGTTCATTTTATTTGCTGTCTTCATTATTCAGATTTATGCCCTTCTCCTCCTTTTTTTTGGTGTGTGACACAGTGAATGTTAACTTGCTCCACTTTTTTGTTTCAAGTGTAAATTTTGTGGATTTTGTAATGCATCGGCAAATAATGCTATCCTAGAAAAATAAACGGAGTGATCAGGCAACGGGAAAACGATATACCGAATGCCAAATGACATTCTCAAGTGATAAAAACAGTGGTGTTATCTCGCCGTTTAACAGCATTCGCAATATTTTTGGGTGGTGGGCAAAATACAAGTCGACGTGCCAAAATGATAGATTGGTATGATACTGTCACTGTTGTCTGGGTCGCGGCGCTTCGTGCAAATCATTCGAATTCCATTCTGTAGGAAAATATTTTCGCGACTTTCCATGTTATCCACGGTTAAATATGTGAATGAACAAAGGCAGCCGTCGAACGAACCACCGTGTGTATTTGAGGCGAGGCAAGTAATTTGGTTGGGAAACTTTGGTCTGACGTTGATGAATCATTAGACGCTTAGACAAAGATTTCGTATGAATGTATTTCATAACCGTGAACCTGACGAAAATGGATAAATAAGACTATGTGAATGCTAAGGTGCAAAACGATTGAATTGGCAACAGAAGATAGATTTGGTCGACAGAACAAATGGCCAAATTTGTAAGCAATTGTGTTAAACACGAGTTACAAGCTCTGCGTGAACGAATTTTGCAGACAAAAGATTATTGCATTTCTTAATTTTGGCGGCGACATGGCGACACTTGAATTACCTTGCCGAAATTTGGCTTTTTTTTTGTCTGTTCTCGTTCTTGGAAAGGGGATTCATTTTTGTTATATGTTTGTTTGTCAAAGTGAGAGAAAATTGGTCGAGAACAAGCGAAAAAATACGGACTTTTTTATTCGATTCGGAAACGACTTGAGTCGTGAAATTTTCCTTGGAATCAACTTTCATTCGTGCCACTTTTTTATTACATGTGAAATAGAATGAATTTGTTTATTTCAAAATTAATTGAATGGTTTTGTTTTAACTAGCTTGTGTTTGATCCACACAAACAACTTGGATTTGATGAGATTTTCCATTTACTCAATTGTTACTCATCAAGTAGCATTACGAATTCTTTTTTATTGCGTTCGATAAGATCGAAGCAATTCCCAAATCAAACATCAAATTAATACTCATTCAAATCCAATCACAATTTTACGACTTTGATAATTTCAATTGATCCGGATTCCACAATAACTTGAACCACTGAATTCGTAAGGAATAAAAAAAGACCCATCTTCCTATCGACAATAATTTTAAATCAACTTTTTTTCTGTCTCCTCTGTTTCCCTGTTTACGGTGCAAAACTTTTCTTTTGCATGTAATAAAAGCTTAAAAAACAATAAAGTTTCTTTGGTCGGGAATAATAAATTCTCATTCTGATGAAATGGGATAGAAGCGAACGAAGCAAAGAACAAACGAACGATCGTACAAATAGGGAGCGACAAAAACAATGCGAAAAAATCGGCACACGAACAGTTGTCACAACAACAGGGAAGAGTTTACTCTCTTTCCGAAACCAAATAACAAATGTTTCACTTAACTTTAACCCAATTTAAATTGTAAATTGGTACTTAATCTGATGTTAGTGAGTGTTCGCGAGCTGCTGTCACTGCTGATACCGGCACTCTTTCTCCCTCTCTCGTTTCGTTACGATTGGTTTATTCGTCACACTTATTATGTATTTGTGCAGAACCCGTGTCCCATGGGAATCATAAATCTACGGAATCAACATAGCAATAATACGCATTGGATTGAGATAACAAAAACAAAAGGGAAAGAGAGAGAAGCGAAGAGAACAAAAAAAATGTGATGCGGCAACGTCGAAGTCGAAGCACATTTTAAAATGGAATGAAAGAACATCCAATTAGAATAAATTTCAATTGCATAATAATAACGTTATTTTTCACTTCTGTTGATCTGCACGTATTGCCGCACAAAACGACCGAATGATAATGGATAAGCCACAAAAAAATGTAATTGAGTTATTGAATTTGATTAAAAAAAATACGACCAACAACAAGCGTTCGGAGATTTAATTTAAATTTCACATGACTCGTTTTATTGAAGAAATACTTTTTTCCCTCCTATTTTATCGAAACAATATGGATAGAAATTTAATCTCTACCCACACAAAAAATGAAGAAAAAGAAACAACAGTGAAATATCGATTAATTTATATTCGATGATGGATAAATCCAATGTTCTCGGCAAACAATCAACACTTTTGCAAAACTACTAAAGATGTTCATTTGAAACTCACAAGAAACCTCATGTAAATCTATTGCGATATAATAACCTATTTGTCTGCAACTTTTAACGCAATTTTTCTTTGCCAAACTTGATTATCGTGTAAGTTAAATTGCGCTCGAAGACTGTCTAGAACATTGCAACATGTTTCCACAACTATAGAAAACATATCAAACGAAACGAATCGCAATTTGAAAATTAATAAATTCCTCGGGCAAACTAATGGCTGAATAATAACTCATCTTCATATCGCCATATATCAGAGGTAATGGAGCAAATTTGTCGAATCGTTTTGACAAATTCGAAATGCCCCCTCCCACTCCGTCATTTCTCCCATTCACCCATCCACTTTCTCTCGACTGGCAAATATTTATCGAAACAGTCAAAGTCTGCATTAAAATTAACAGCAAATAATGAGACTGTGCTATCGTCGATTAGCCAAGAATATGCCTGCGGTGCGGTTGGTCATATTGAAATTCATGTGCGCCCCAAGTGATACGACTGATATGTGGGGATTTTATTGATATTTAAGCACCAACCTGGGACGAATGCTCTCGCAAAACGTTTTGCCAATAGAATGAAATGATACGATGTGGGGGGGTGAGGGCATGTGGAATGTATGTTGAATTGACGGAGAATTGGCAGACGCAAAAATTACGTCGAAGAGAGAGTGTGAGAGTGAAACATGTGGTTCGAAGCATGCAACAAGAAATCGTGATAATATTTCAAAATAATAGTTGTCGGTTGGTCTCAGATGTGTGCGATGTGTGTGGACGCACTTTAGAAACACAAAAAAAAAACTTTAACATCGCCCATACGCATTGTTGAGTGCTAATGAAAGTGGTTAAAGACAAGAGGAAAATTGCCACTAAAGGATTCCAATTTGAAACATTGTTGAACATTGAACTGCCATTGTTCTGCATCGTCAACTATATTAGATGTCACACATACACACACACACACACACGTTACGGATCCGCATTCGTAAAAGCTAAAGGCAACCGTTTATTACACGGTGAATAATTCAACCAGCTCACACGTTTGATATATATGCCTTGGGAACCGTTTTTGTTGTTGTTGTTGTTTTATTGAATGACGAGTAAAACATAATGGTAATTACGTTTCGAAAGCGATACTATTAGCCGCGCGCAAATCACATCGATCACCACACTCTCACATACACACACACACACATAAAAGCGAGCCAGCGCACACAGGCATACCACATGTTCCACAGTTTTTGGACCAAATATCGCGTTCACATTACTTGATATTCAGCCGTGATGCGGGATGTGGAATAATTCGATCGTTTCTATTCCTCTCCATTATCCCTCCCGGATTACTATTTATTTCGCGTGAAGTATTTCTGTGATTTTGCAAACCGTGCCAAGCACTCGACACAGTGAATTAGTTGAAGGGCCATTTATTTTCGTACATAAATATCATTTTATTGTGTTCGATAAATGAAACAAACGCTATTTTATGGTATTTATTTGTTGCGACCGCTTGAATTATTTTCAAGTAGCTCGTTGGCATCCAACAATCAACGCATATTTTGCATGATAACAATCTTCTCGCCCATCCAATTGATCGCATTGTGAGTATCGCCAACGAAAAAAAATGCATCATTCAAATTATAAATCAGTCAGGCTTTAGTGAAATTCGTCTGTTATTTCAAGGTTTCATTTCGAAATGCTACGTGAACTTTCTACGTCATGCAACAAACAAAGTGCATAACCCATGTCAAGCTGTCATTTTTCGCTTATCTCTCGTGGTTTTGGTTGCTGCAAAACTTTCGATTAAACTTCGAATAATCCATTTAATAGCGAATGTGAACGTGGCTCGATATTCGCTCCGTGGTTCATATTTTAGCTCAACAACAGAGCAGAAAAAGCGCAAGGAATTTCCATAATCTTTGCAATCTACGTACGCCAACGTCAATGCATTACATTCTTATATATATGTTATGAAAACTTTCATTTGCATTTGCGCATATTTGTATGTATTTAGAATCGGGGATTGCTCAAATGCATTCCATAAGCAAATTGTCAAGCATGCAAAACGATTCAGAGATGATGCAGAATAAGCACCACGTGATGGTAAATAACCCAGAACTTCTTTTTGATATGTGAGGCTTTTATAATGCTGAATTTCTCCTATCAAAACCACTTTCAAGTTTTACCTTCACCAAGGATTAACCGTATGTTTTCCATATCTACTAACTCTGTTGCCCCCACACGCGAATCAAAATATATGAAAATTCATAATGTGATATGAATGAAAATATGTCATCAAGTTGATGCTAAAAAAAATGAACAACTTTCTAGTTGATCATTTGCAATTTACCTTGAGCTCAAGCGGAAATAAGGAAGCGTGAATGTTGTTGCAGTGATTAAATTAATGAAAATGTTGTTGAAAAGTTGACGAATCATCAACACTTTGAATATTTTGAGGAGATTCCGGTGAAAATGAATAAGTTTCCGCGTAAAATGATGAAATAAGCTATTTTCACGGTTCAAGCTCGAAATATGTATAAATAAGCATGCATTTCTACTTTGATGATGGTTAAGAAACTTGGTAAACTAATTAAAATTCCATTTTAGAGTGCTTTCTGATGATGTGAAATTATTAACTCTTTCAAATGACCCGTGTCTCATGAATGCAACAAGCATAACTTTGACACATTTCTAGCGAATTTGCAATGTTTTTGTTCAGTTCATCCTAGTTTGCCCTCGAAAAATGTATTTGCACCTATTTTGTTCTTTACAAGTACTGTAACTCCAAGGACGATGAATTGTGAGGAAGGAGGAGAGGACTGAGGAGGTTCCTCTTCTCCTCAGTTCTTCATCCACCACCTTACAGTTCTTGGTTCTTCTCAATGAAGAAAATAGCCAAATATTCATTTGTCGTACATTTATATACAACTGTAAGCTTCATCAAAATTCCTGGAAACTCTTTTGTGGTCATGAAGTTTGCTATTATTTTAAGAATTTTCTCCTTTACAATAACTGATTACGCAGGGTATGTTTTTGATTCATATATTTTCAGATTTTGGGAGACGGATATAAAAACCGTGAGAGAATCAAATAGGTCAACAATACGGCGCAAATATGGGAACAACACTGGTGCAGCAACCAAGCCAACGTATGTGAAAAAAACTTCTTTATATTTTGAACAATTTTTAATGCATTTCTCAAATACTCCAACAAAGTAGCACTTTTTAAACCTCTAGATAAAACTATTCGATATGATTATTATTAAGCATGAGTGGGAAAACTTTCATTTTTGCGCTTCAAAGAGTTTCTGTCGCTGCAGTTTTCATGAAGTTTTGACTTAATTTACTTTCAGTAACTATTATTTTCCAGATATTACCATCATAATATTACCATCATAAAGGGTGTTTCACAAACTTTTTATATAAGATAAGTAATCCTTGTGCATCTGTCTTTTTTTCTTTTTCCATCTGCACTGATTAAATATTTAGATTGGACAACATTCTGGAGACGGATCCACAGAATGGAACTGCATTGGAGCAAGCGATCAAAGAAGCTGTTGACGATGAAACATTCCGTAAAGTGAAACGTATGAGCTACTCGGGTGGTTCAGCTGGTGAAGTGAGTATGCTTAACCAAATATTTGGTTCGTCTTTTGATAAATGCATTTCATATATTCATTTGGTAAACCATTCATTCGATGAAATCTGCCTTATTATTCAACCACTTGAACTCGAAAGGAATGCATACAATATTCAGCTGGTTCAATTGCTTCGAAATGTTTGAACATCATTGGATTCATAAAACTGGTTACCTTGGTAATATGATCGGTTTTCAAGGTATTTCCAGCAGTCTAGTCACTAAGAAGATTCAATATGAAAACCAATTGATATTCAAGCATCACAGCATCCATAAGCGTTAAACATTGTGCGAATTCTAATTGGCAACCACGAGCCAACATTGTGTCAATCATAACTGTGTAAGTTCAACATCATTGCATAAGTTTTCGTCAATATTGCTAATGCCGTGTAATTTCAAATCAGATAAAATTGTTTGTGCTCATTGAACAAAACTTGCAAAAATACCCAGAATAGCTAAAGCGTTCAAAGGCAACGAAGAGAATATTCACTGAGTGCAAATGCAACTTGTGCTCTCCTTTTAAAAATCTCTTCCCGGGGAAAGTGTACACTCTAAAACGAGCTTGACTACATCAAATGAAATTAAATTGTTCTTCAAGAATGAATGAAGTAATCATTTTAAATTGCCAATCCGTAGCAGCATTATAACATTTTCAATATTTTTCTTCGTGGAAAATGTTCTTTTGCTACAAGAAGATTGCAATGTTCGGGATTTTTTTCTCGTTCGTATTGTAAATATTTATCGATTAAATCGCTTAAACTTGGAATCGTGCTTATCTGGCAGACAATATCAACAAATTTGCAGCGACGTTTTTTTCGATGTCGTTGTCGTTGTTGTTGTTGTTGTTGCAAAAATCGACATAATAATCGTAACAATGAATTGATATTGTAAGCCATTCACCGCACCACTTTTCGAAATTATCGAGGACGTAATCTCTGTGTAAATCCCGACGTTTATCGTAACAAAAGAGCGCACACAACATATGTCAACACACTGAAACCAATGTATTCTAATGAATTCGTAGCAGAGGATTTCAATTTTTCGAAAACAAATTCCGATTGAACCAACAAATTCCAACGTAGCATGGGTCTAGTATGACATTCCCGTTGGACTGAGTGAAAAGTTTTTTATTTGAAATGTAAAGGATTGAAAAGCTTTAATTTCAATTAAATATTTTTTAGTCCCAACGATACGGGGTGTGGTCGTTGATTGTTCTTGTAAATGGTTTGTTTGTTGTTCCGTGACGAGTTGTATGCTGGTTCTGTTTGTCCATGTGACGATTTCATGACAGTGACCATCATCGTGATTTTTTTTTTCATTTTGTCACAGTCGAAACCATTTGAAATTTACACATCAAATCATTTGATAATTATCCGTTTATTATTTGTCTTAGTCAGTATCAGTTGTAACACGTCACACATTTTCCAAAATCAAAATATTTTGTCTCTGTCAACGTGTACCCAATCAAACAATTCTATTCCGGTTTTAAGTTTGCCGGTTGACCGAATGCGGCCTTCTGGCAAATTGGTTGGTCAATGGATGGAGAGTAAGAGGAAAAAAGTAAACAGGGAAAAATGTGTGTTTGTTTACTCAATTGTGTGATGTTGCTTTCGACATTGCGGAGATGGTTAGACGGCAAAAAGCTTCGCTTTCGAATGAACCCTTATCAAATTGAAAAATGAATGCGTGCGATGAACAACTTCTAATTCCACATATGTGGGAATTGGGAATTTGTATGCTTTACAACATTCGTACACACATCTATACAGACGCTTGGCCTGTACTGCTATCCATAGAAATTCAACTAATTTCATTGAAATGGGTGTCGTCACAAACAGATAGATTTTTGTCGCTCTGCCGAGCGTATCAAAAACCTATTTTACGTTGGGTGTCTCTTGCCTCACCTCAATTTTTCTCTTTTTTTCGTTCTAACGATTACGCTCACGCTCACTCAATGCAATCAACTTTCAAAAAGCGTCCTTTTTTTGATACGTGATTCCGACGCCAATGCCAATGCCTAACTTCATGGCCTTTCTCTCCTGTGGCCCTCTCTCACTAATTCAATCTGTGGTCAAATGAATGATTTGTAAACTTTTTGGTGGTCGACACAAGTTCAAAATTAAATGAGACTCAAAAGAAATTGAATCAATCTAACGAAAAACTGACGCCATTTGAGATAAGCATCATGAAAATTAGATTTTTCTTTTCGAATCCGAATTCAAAGACTTAGATTTACATTTGAAGCGGAGCAATTGTTATAATTCGCCTCCATGAAATTCGTCACGTCAATGTGACTTTCGCAATTACACATTCTATGGAATTGCTGTTTGTCTTGCGGATTTTGCGTCGTAATTACAGAAAGAAAAGAAAAAAACGGAATGTAATTATTGCAACAAATTAGGAATAATTAAAGAATTTCCGCGAGTATCCTTTTCGATCGACGACCAAAGACGCATTTCTCCAGAGTAATTTATACTGTTTTAGATAATGTCTGCAAAAGTATCGCATTAACTGAGTCTCGTGCGACCTTTTTTTGTTGTGTCGTTTTTCGTACGTTCAACAGATTTTCGAGCCAAAGTTTTTGCGTCTTTGACTGAAGCATCAAGTTGAAACATAACTTTGCTTTTCATCAAGCGAATTATACTCGAGAGAGAGAGAGAGAGAGAGAGAGAGAGAGAGAGAGGCAACAACACCAGCGGATTAAGATGACAACAATCACTCTGAAGCCGAAATGTAAAGAAATTTAATAAGCTTTTTCCAGACAAAACATTTTTTTCTTGCAGTTGTCTCACGAAATCGCAACTGTTGGAATCATCAATTACTTTTGCTAGCCATTTCGATTCGATAAAAACCGAATATCAAGGTGACAATCGCAAAAGATTACGATGTATGTAAAGCAGCTACGAAAACAAAACAAGAACAAGACAAAAAACAAATAAAACCTGAAAGCTTTACAATGAAAAATCATTCGTAAAATTATCGAATTTTTGTCGAGAAAATTTCCATGGATTTCGATGCACCAAAATAAATGAAGAAAAAATAATCTGAATGCAAAATTTAGATTCGAATTCAAATTCAGCTGTTGAGGTGTGATGTTTGTCTCGTACGCGTTGTTCCAGACAACAATTGAACACGTTTGCCTATTCAATTTGGAATTAGAGTGCGGTTTTTACGAGTTTTCACCATTTTTGCATTTACATTCTTGAATGGTAGAACAGCAACAACAACGGCGGCGGCAATATGCACACGACAAAAAGAAGGAGAAGAACAATTTGGGGCTTATTGCCCTGCGCTGAAGTTAAAAACCTATAAATGTTATTCACGTATTCCCAATGGAACCGAATCAAAAGCGCCATGCCAAGAAAAATCGAGAAAAAAATACCAATGCATCTGTTTGTTTCATTCAATGCAATTAGAGAGTGGGAAAGAGACTGTGAGGTTGGCGAATACGCCAGGAGCAATGGTACGTAAAACGAATGACAACACAAGCCATTCATAAATTTGTCACCAGTTTTTGTGTGCATGGTCGAGGTCAAGTGCTTGTTTATTTTGGCGAACGATGCTTTGTTGTTTGGTGCGATAGCGTTCATACGGCCGAATAGCCGGCATTCATTGCAATTGAAAAGGTGATGATTTTATAGAACATATTCAAAGGCATTCCAAAGCATAATTCATTATATTGTCATTTCGATAGCATTGAAGTGCATTTCAAAATATTCCATGAATGTTTTTTCTCTCTTTCTCCCTCTGTCTCTCTTCATTTGTCGTTAGATTACGAAGCGCTTAGGTCTATCGTCGAATGGCAAAAGTGGCAACGGGGACAACAGTGTATCAACAGCCAGCGCCATTCGAAATTCCAAAATAAATGCGGATTTAAACGTTTTGGATCAATTGGTATCGTCGTTGCTTGAACGACAAAAGCAATCATCACCACCCGTGTCGAGCAACAGAGAGTCGACCAAGTTAAGCCGCTTGAAATCGTTGTCATTCCGAAATCGGCGCTCATCGAACAAAGGAATACCGTCGACAGCTAATGAATTGAATCTGTTTTCGAGCAACAGCGGCAGCAATGGCAACACCAATGCTTTTATTCAAGCAGCCACAGCAATGCCAACCATATCAGAGAGCAGTCACAGCAACGTGATGCCCCTTACACCACCGTCGCAACCACAACAATCGTCATCTGCAATGAATTCGTCAAGCTTGGATCGACGGCACGGATCATCAGGTGTACGACAAATTATAAATACCATCAAAAATGCACCGCATCGCTTGAGTCAGGGCATTTCAATTGATCATCATCGTTTGAATGACGAAGAAAGCAGCAATTTAACACGAAATATGCTCGACTAAATTCGAGAGCAATTTTTGGAAATCAATTTTATCAACTATGGATGCACAAGTGTACACTGCATATGTTCAACCTATATATGTGTACGGAACAATACGGAAATACCAATAATAATCGACACGAAAATGTGTAGTGGTTTGATGGAGTAGTTAGAATTTAAGTGGAATTTTGTTTAGCTTCATTTTATCGAGAACAGTAAATGTGATTTATTTAGAAGCGAAGTAACAAAGGAATTTTATTATTTATCGAGGGAAAATCAGTTGAATGGCTTCCATCGCATCACATGTTTTAGTGTTCATAAAATCATGTAAACAACATTTGTTAGCTTTTCATCACAGCACGATGAAAATCCATATCATCTTAATGATGAACCGTCTGTTTTCATCAATTTTTGCTGCCCCATAAAAAATACTTTGTTCCAAATCCGACGCGTATTTCGTTCGGAAATTCGGGTATAAAAATTTATACGCTTTGATTCTAAGCGGATCATAAAACCATGAAACGATGAAACTTTCAATCTGTTCGCTGATTAGGACGGGTGTGTTATACATTCTACATTCTGTATGTGAGCTGTGTTGGTTTAAATGAAAATTGGTTGCATAACAAAACGCTGGTTATACACACACAAATGCACGAATACAATTTGAAGCTTATTTTCGGCTCAAGAATACTGTTGCAGTCTCCCCTCACAAAATGTTCGCTAAATCGAAATTAGTTTGTATTTCCGTAAATGCTATTAACAGGAAACCACATCGACAATGCCACAAAATCATTGCTTGCTACATACACAATAGCATAATCTATTTGCTTGCTCTGTTTCCAACTGTTCATTCGATCCGATTATTAAATTAAATAACAAATTGCATTTTGGGCTTAATACAACCTGTGAATTTCCATGGAATTAATTATTTCCCATTTGAATGGTGAATTATGTGGTGCATTTAGGTTTGGTGTATTCGATAGGTACAAATATATGTTGATTAGTCTGTGAAAAATTGCAGACATTGGTCTGCTCCCTTTTTGTTTGTTTGATTGGAGTGCATACGACACACATTTACGTTTAAACTGAAACTTTTTCCCATCATAACTATAATGCACCACTGTTTCTGATCTGTTTCTCATGCTGATTGGTTACACAATAAAGAGTGAATCAAAAATTGATTAATTCGGTATCGTAATCATATATTTACAATTTCCATAGGAAAAAAGGGTTTTAACCATTTGAAGTGGTTCATTAAATTGAACTTGTTTCGACAGAAATTGGTTTGATTGAGTCCATTTGTTACGGTAATTAAATCCATACACATCAATCATAACTCTTTCACCCGAACAAATTACGAAGTAAAAAGCGGGTAGCGGCGGCGGCGTCAACAGAGAGGAAAAAAGCGAACAAAATGCGCATCATGTATTTAATAAGTGAGCATATTAACATTGAATGCAACATTCATCTCTCGTCTCCAGGGTGCCACATGGTTTATTTAATGTGGAAATGTGTATCTACATTCATCTTTCGTTCCCACTAGCAACAACAACAATCATCGCAATGAGGCTACTCCTGAAATTAAACAAAAAGCTTTTGGCATTTTGCAGCAGGAACGGGAGCAGGTTTCTTTAATGCTTGCTCGCTTGTATTTGTCTCCCTCTCTGTGTATTAGAGTAGAGCGATTTTGGCAGTTTTTCGAATTTCGATGCGTACACTTGGGAAAAGTTGCGCCATCAAGTCCTGATTCCAATACGAATCAGAAAAGTGTACTTTCATAGTCATATAGTTTATCGTCTAAAATGTTGGTGATGAACATTTTTTCAAAAAAATCGAATTTTTCTACTTTTTGCAAAAAAAAAAGGTAAATTTTAATCAAATATTAACATTTTAGCCATCAAATAGCTTCGTTATCTCAGTTTATACAATAATTACTCATCTTCACCACACTTCGCTGTGGTGGACCATCATTTTATACTTAGTTCGTGCGGAACGAAGAAGGTGAAAAACACTGGAAATTAGAGTGCATCGATTTCTTGTGAGACAGTAAATGATGGGGGGTGTTTATAAAATCGATTTTTTTTGTGCAATTGTGATCGTCGTGAAACTTTCAGAATCTTATTATTGACCGAATAACACATTCTCAGAAAGTTTGAGGTCATTAGGAGTTTATTGGGATAGGAATTAGTGTTTTAAAGATACATCCCGTACAGATGTTGTCGTTCTAAAAAGTTGATAGAATGATTTGTGAGGGAGGTATCCTTAAAACACCTAATTTTTATCCTTAATTGATTCCTAATGGCCACAAGTTTTCTGAGAATGTATTTTTCGGTCGAAAAATAAGATTCTGAAAGATTCACGACGATCGCACAGTTTGTTTTTTCGATTTTATAAAAATACATGGAAAATCTCAAAACGCCGATCCAGAAAGGGGTGATCGTACCAAAGTGCCAGGACAAAAGTTGTTTCTCTTGACGAGATCTATCAAAGCCACATAGGCCTCTCCCATCATTTACTGTTTCAAAAGAAATCGATGCACCTACCTTTTTTTTCAATTGCAAAAAGTAGTAAAATTCGATTTTTCTAAAAAAATGGTCATCACCAACATTTTAGACGATAAACTATATGACTATGAAAGTACATTTTTCTGATTCGTAGGACTTGATGGCGCAACTTTTCCCAAGTGTACGTATCGAAATTCGAAAAACTGTCAAAATCGCTCCACTCTACTGTGTATGTATGTACACCACAGGCCATAAGTTTGGATACCCCTATGAAACGTTTGTTTCTACGTTTTTTGAACATTTTCACTTGAAATTTAGTATTGGATATGAAAATATATCGAAATTCTGACCGAATGGATGATTTGGAAGATAACATTTGGTCGGCCTATGGCCATCTTTTGGCCTTTGAGCTGTGGGAGCGAAAATCGAAGTCTTAAACAGGCCATCGGATTAAAAAGTTATATACGCCATTGGAAAGGCCTTGAAAAGTAGATGTAATTTTTGGTATTAAACATCAAAATCGGCCGGCGTTTGGCCAAGATATGGCCGTTTGTAATTTTTGGCCGAAATCTTCAATCAGCCATATCTTGGCCAAAAGCTGGCCGATTTTGATGTTTAATACCAAAAATGATATGTACTCTCCGAGACCTTTCCAACGACGTATAGCATGTTGATATTGTACAAGCGGTTTGAAATTTAAAAATTTTGGGCCAAATTCATTCATAGGGGTATCCAAACTTATGGCCTGTGGTGTATGTACGTGGTGCATGCGACTCTCATGGTGAACAATACGGCAAGGCATCTTGTAATTACCTCCGTAGTTATTTCATTCGGCTCATGAATTTAATAATCATATTCCACAGTGCGCGGCGCGCACAAAAAGAAAACAAACAATAATAATATCACACTGAATTTCATGGAATGGAAAATTGTTTTACTTACATGCTTCTCGAGAACAGTTGGTAGATGCTCGTTCATTCGTCGTCTATCGTTTCGATTGTCGCTCTGCGAAAACTGTGATGCATTTCCCAAGCGTACGGTTGCCTCGTATCTGGCGCGTTCACGATCTGCGAAATGATTGCATAAAAACGAAACAATAAAAATGGTTTTCATTTCAGAAGTAACAGCAACAGCTACGATTAAATTGCATGTGATTTGCAGCATTTGTGTGGCGCACACATTTTGTAGGACCATTACAAAAGCCTCCCCATAATAATATTGTTTATTATTTAAAAGTGTCATTCCGAATTGAGATGCCAGACCTCTTCCGGTTTATACTTCCATTCACTCTCTCTTTCTCTCTCTCTCTCTCTTTATTCTCTCTCTTTCTTTTAAGCGCACGTTCGCTCGCTCACTCGCTCCCATTTTCTCCATTCGCTTCAAAAGAGAGCAATTAAGTTTTCATATACTCTTTTAAAGTGGTTCTCAACTTCATTATTATCATCAAATCGATATTTTAACACAGCACATTCAACCGACGGTATAACAGTCGTTATAGAAAGTAATCCAGAAGCGTTATGATTAGTAGTCATTAATTACGGTGGTTTAAATTAGCATTCCTTTTTTTTAACGAACTACCCAAAGTTAACTCAAGTGGCACTTAACTTTTTCATTTTTCATTTATTATTGTAAAACAAATCGACATGAATGCAAACATTTTTGTTTGCTGCATGCAATGTTCACAAGTGACTTCATTTCAAATAGAATGATGCAGTTGAGCGTTTGTTTCATTGGACTTTCATTATGTTATGATGAGATTTCGCGAAACATGAACGCAATATGGAATTACAAATACTCGCAATTTCATTACAATCCCATATTTTGATTTTCAATTCCATTTCATTTCTCGTTCAACTCGTTCAAAAGCTCGAATCAATTCCCAGAAAATGCGAATGCACCGTTCAAAGCTTCATTTCAACTTTTTAATCATATTTGTCGAAATGTTTACTATAATTTTAATTCGCAAACTTATTAAATTGCTCACTTTGTTCTCTCTTTCTCTCTCCGGTACTTCACGGTGCATCGGCTTTGTTAGTCACAAAGAATTGCATCAATTTGAAATGCAGTGCTTTTTCCCCTGACACCTAACGTTCGACGGCTTCAATCTAAACGACATACACTTTATTTAAACGAGCAAAAAATTATCTCAACGATGATGGCACTCGTACTTACACATTTTCGACTAGCAATTAATTCACTCTTGAATTGAAGCCATTAAAGCAATGACACCTCTTTTCGTTGAATTTGTGTGTTGTGCCAAAAAGAGATGCGTATACCACATTAAATGGCGTCTGTGTCGCGCGTTAAAAACAAAAGCATCGCACACTAATGATAGCAAAGATCATTATCACCTCAAAGTGGTATCATTGTCAATGGTTTTGTTAGGTATCTCGTCTCGTCTACGTCTGACTCACTGAATACACACAATGAACGATTCACGTACGACCCAAAATTGGTACGGGTTCAATGGCCAAAAGAATGAGGCGTATAGTTTATGTAACAATGAGAGCAATTTTCACCCGAAAAATTCCTCTTAAGCACGAACTAATCATTAAAATCAACGCAGTCAGTCGTCCATATATGCATATTGGGGGAACCCAAACGCAATATTACTCTCACTCTCCCATCGAAGAGCAGCAATTAAATGGATCTTCGCGTGCCAACGCAAATTGGAATTGAAACTTAATTAGTTTGGCAAATGGATTTTCATCGGTGGAACATCAATGGATTTCGCCTCTTGAACTGATTCTTCCATTTAAATGAGCTTTTGATGTCAGTTGCATGCAAATGCGTAACGACATCGATGGCGATGGAAAATGTGCCATTGAGCTCCACACGATAATCAAGTCAAATGATGACAAAACGTGAGCAAGAAAGCCCATAGAAAAAGTGTTAAAACTTTGAGATAGATTCTGTTTTTTCCTCTACACAGAAAATCGCAAGAATGATTGAAATTTTTTATTGAAGAAAATTGAAGGATGAGGCAATTCGTTTCTATTCTGCATATTCTGCTGTGAACTATTGGCGGGTGTGAGGGAGACAAAAAGAGAGACATCGTTCGCGTGATACGAATGTATACGATGCAGAGTACAGTTCAGTTCACATTGATAAATTGCAGACAATAATTCAAAGCGAAGCAATTCAGGCGTTGCCTTCTTTGCCATTTGGCATCATTCCACGTCAACGCCAATCAGATGGTGCTCGATAGCTTATAACTTCAACGCTGCGGAAAGGTGCACGAACACCAAATCATTCAAAACATTCGTTGCCGTCGATGTCGCCCGTTTTCAGTGGTGCACACAGATTTAACGGCGTGCAGACAGCATAAAGCAAAGGAAGCACTACAGAGAAGTGTTTAATGACCAATTAATTTCTACGATAAATGATATAATAAAGACTATTTACTGAAGGGTTTTCAACGGTGTTTTCATACAGTTTTCGCTATCGTTGTGTATTGTCGCTGTGTTCATAAAAGATATGTCAAAGTGCTAAAGAAGTGAAAAAAGCATTCACAGCGGAATGAAAAAGAGAGCATATCGCACAGACACCGTACCGAATGTCCGAAGCTATATGGCATGGCTTATTTTTCTCTTCACTCTCGTTTGCTTTCTCCGTGTCGCTTTTCCCTTTCGGAACAAGAAGAAGACTTGGGAAGTAAAATGGGAAAAGAGAGAGAGAGAGAGAGAGAGAATGAGAAAAAGTTGGTGTGGTGCAGCGTTGCACTTGATAAATAGTCGTAATTGAATGCGAATACGAATGCATAGTGTTATAGTGAAGCGAAGAGAAATTGTATGGGTACAATAAATTTTTGTAACTGCGTTTTAATAATACCTCCCGTCTCTGAAATGTGTTGGAGATTGCAATCGGGAAAAAGTTTTCTGTTTGTGGTTTTACAAAGCGGATCTGTGCAGATCTCTGCGTTTGTGTGTGTGTGTGTGTATGTGGCGTGCTTCAGCTTCTGCAAATGTCTGGTGATAGCATCTGAAAATGCGCTTTGGTTAATTTTCACTCATCCATTTTGCCCGATGCCACTCGTTTGCTTCTATGAAAACCATTTAAACCCATTTAATCTAGTTGAAAATGTGATCATCACACATACGTACACAAAAAGCAAACGGCATACACAAAGAGCGAATCAACAAAAGGCGACGGTAATATGCTTTACGTTTATGAGAGAATGCATACCCACTTGTCGTACAAGTGTCCACAATCTGTAAACTTATAACGGGAAATTCTTTCAACATTTACAGCGTACGGTGTTTTTCTCTCTCTCTCTCTCTCTCTCTCTCTCTCTCTCTCTCGGCTTCTTTCAATATATGTAAGTCACCTTTACATTTGAATGAATTTGTTAGGTGAATGAGTTTCCCCTATGGAGATGATACGAGTGAAATCAAGCGACCGAAAAGAATGATTGAACACTCAACGGAAAATGTTTATTCCAAAGCTCATAGAGGAATAGCGGCAACGACAACAACAACAACAGCAGCAGCAGTAGTAGTCGCAGCACAGAAAATGTGTCATTCGCTTCGTTTGATTGTGATGGAAAATCTCTGCGTGTATACACATACTGTTGCCATATATAGAAGGAATGATCAAGATAAAGCACAGCAATCTAGTGAAAAAAATGTGAGCAACAATTTGTTCATATTATGTTTTACGTATCCACCTTGATTGGTGAAGCATAAGGAACAAAGTCTGTGCCCTTCTCCCTCTCTCTCTCTCTCACCCTTCCTCTCGGTGAAGAAAAAAACTCACCGGCATTGGCTGAAAAGGTGAAAATGTAAATTTTATTTGTAAATAATGCCAAAATATAAATCAGAGAGCGGTATTGCATCACCGAACTATTCGAAGCATTCACAAGATGCGAGTTCGTGCCAAACATAATATACCTGTTTGGTGTTTATGAAGCACTTCGAACGACTGCACACAAACACATGGCCAAGTGAACGAACGAATGAGCGAGCGAACAAGGTGAAGTATAACAACAAAATGCTTTATGCGATCATCAATTTTTTCCGGTGCTTCGTTCGGTCGTTTTGAAATTGAAGAATATATCGTGAGCCAAAGAGTGCGTTTGCTTGTATACGGAGTAAAAGTTTTATGTGTGTGTGTGTGTGTTTGTGTGCCGAAGCGCTATAGTGTGTGAAGTGTGCCAGAGTGTGAAAAACAACAGCATCAAAACCGGTAATCAATTTAGTGACTTTACAGGATCTTACATTTCTTCACAGTCTCCTTGAGCATGAGAGAGAGCGAGAAAGAATTTGTTCTTGCTTGCACAACGAATGATATGGTTTTGAGCTCATTTCTCATTGCTCGCCACCGTAAACTAATGCCATATGAAACCTCGACGAAAAGGCAACTGGCAGAAAGAATAATGCGATCATTTACTGCTTTATTCTCCGGTGTGCACTAAACACCATACTGGCAAGTACACGGCAGAAGAAAGAATGAGAAAGACAAAAATAGAGGTAGGAGAGAGAGCAAGAATGTGGAACAGAAGCCGGCGGCCAAGTACACCAGGTAGATAGTGCAAATAACACGAAAATGAATGTTCACGTTCGCTCTTTTTATAACGAGCGACTTTAGCCATTTGTCCATTTTTTCGATTGCACCATTTAGCATTTTATAGTACAATTTGTTCCTTTAGCGAAGTTTGCGTTTTTTTTCTTTCCAACGTTCTCCTTCTTCATCGTTTTTTCTTTCCAACGTTCTCCTTCTTCATCGCAATTTGTTTGTGTTTGGTTTTTGTATAATACATCTTGCTGAGCACAATTTAGCGTCAACACCATGCACAAGAGTTGCATGGCATTGCGTTGCTATTTTCCACTACAGTCAAACATTGACCATGTAAATAATTCTTGGAAATCTCACTGTTTTGTTTACGATTCTCACTCCTATTTACTTTTTACTGCAATTCACTTCTTATTGATGGTGGTGAACGTCTTTTTCCCGTTCCTCACTTGATTCACCATACTTTTTCTCCATCATTGCACCAAAGAGATTTGTTTCTTTTTCTATTTTCTTTCTCTTCGTTCATGACCATGCGATTCAGAGAATATTCACACCGTCTCTTGAATTAAAATCATCAAGAAAAAAAAGCGTCGAATAAATTTGAGCATATTTTACTTACTTGATATGGAAGTGCTTTGGGTACATTTGCAGAAATCCTGTTCGGGTCCGTTGAAATGGCATTGACTATCACAGTCTTTTTCGTCGGAAAAACAACCTAAAATGAAATCAAACGCACACAAAACAGTCAAACCGAAATGAACGAAATCGTCGACATGCGACGAAAACAAATAAGAATCGGAATAAATTTATGTATTCTACAGCTATCTATTACTGGACACAATTGCCGTTTTTCTTCTCTATCATTCCCGCTCCCACTCTCTTTCGTCATATGACTAGCTTAGAAAGTCAACAAACACTAACTGAGGGCGACACAAAGCAAATAATCATTTGATGTTTATTCGGGGGGCGACCGAAAAATAAAACTAAACTTGATCCTTAAAAAGCGTTACAATAACGATGGCAATGGTAATATAGTGTGCTTTAGACTTTGAAAGTGCAATTGTTGGGGAAAAGCTGAATGAAGAGAAGCGTAGGGAGAGCCAGATGGTGAGGGTATATGGCTGCAAGACAAAAACGGGCCATTTGAAATCGAATAGCCTTGGGAGGAACCAAAGATAAACAACAACATCAGCATCAGCATCCAGATTGTTTATTTTCCTTGTGAACAAGCACATTTTTATGTATGCACCCAATGACGTGGAACACACTCGCTTCCTACCACTCAGCTTTTGATTCGAACTTCTTAGTGCCGCTGTTGCAGCACAGCATTTTTAAATGCATGGGATTTATAAGACTTTGCCATTTAATGCACTTTCCTTTCTGTATTGGGTGTATATAGTCTAGCTTTTGCCATTCTTCTTGATGTTTTTCGTCATTGTTTCAGAATAGTTTCCACTTTGGTAACAAATAAAGTCCACATAAAGTAGACGATCTAACGAACGTAATGCCAGGGCGATAAGCATGGAAAAAGTGTTCAAGTGTATGTGTGGGTCTGTGGACGATGAGACAAAAACAATTGCAAAACAATGCACAAACATACACATTATTCAAAGAGAATAGATTCATGTTTTAATGACTCCATATGTTGCCCGAGCAAAGTGTCATTAGTTTGGCTTAAGATATTCCCTTTGCTTTGGTCTCCTTTACACATTTTCTATCCATCGCGCTGCGCTCTATGTACCCCATTGCCTCACTCTCTGTCTCTCGTATACACTCGGTCGCATCGAAAAACTTTCGCTTAAGTGGCTTGTGCGTGTGTGAGCACGTGCACTGCATTTGTGTATTGTTTATCGAAGTTCAAAGTTGGAATATTTTTGCAAAGAGACGCTCAACACCCCCAGCCGCATAAATTCGCAAAGAGATAGAAAATCGGCTGGAGTTAAAATGATATAAGCATCTCATACACACACATACGCGACAGAACGTGCTTTTGGGTTACTCCATGTTTTTATTTTTCAACTGTAAAACTTGCTGAAAATGATTGCATGAGATGGTATTAAATCAGCCTCGTTATCACTTCACAACATCTTTCTACAGATTAGATACAAAATTTCTTGCTTGTCATTTAGAGTGCTTAAACGTTTCAGGGATTGCTTTGCTCGCTTCATGTTTCATTACATGCAGAACACCATGACCAGAATGCATCGAGTTGAGGGAGTCCTTCACAAAGCTAAACTTGGATTTACCGAAGTAGGATTATCAATAAATTAAAATCGTATAGAAATTGATTTGATTAATTAACATGAAGGATGAAGATGAACTTCGAGAAGATAGATAAGAACTTCTTAGTCTCTTCAATCGGATAAATGGTCAAATGATATGTCTTTTAGCCTAATTGTCAATGTATAATCAACAGACTAAAGTTTTGAATGTACACAAAAAACGAGTATGTAAAGTATGGGTTCCAAAACGATAAATCTTCTACTAAAAAAATCTGCTCAAATGAAATGACGTTTCTTCCTGTATTTTAGTGCGCTCTCAACATTTCAACAGATAGCTGTGCAAATCACGTCAAAATTAGCTAATCACTTATATGATATAGCTTTAAAAGACAATTTTCACTAAAGTTCAGTGATTTGGAAACTTCGAAGGGCAACATTTTCGTCGGACACCGTCCGGTCAGAAGCTAAAAAAGTAATCAAAGTCCATAGATCAAATGAAAACATTCGACTTTTAGGTAAAAGGAATTGCATTTGGTCTATGTAGAACAGAATCATGTAAATGGCCTTGAGTTAGCTCTACTTTCTTCAAAATATTCAATAAAATGGAATCATTAAATTCCCTGCTGGTGATAAAAAGGGTCAGTGGTTGAGACAACGCATAGAACGTCTGTTGCTGCCTGGTGATACTATTTGAGCCATATGCAACAAACTATCTAAATAGATAACTAATGCTTAAATATGGTAAGTCGAGTCCGAATTACACTGCCAGCTGCAAGAATGGCTCACGGTGTTGTGAGCACATGCTTACACACACACACTCGCACTCACATATATAGTCATAAACAAAATCTGGCTTTTGAATTTTCGATCGCATAAATTCGGTGAAATTGCCTCCTGTAATATTTGCATGAAAAGTTCGCAGGCATTCTACAGAACAAAAGGTGGCTTTAGTTAATTTGAAACGATAGATTTATCGGTGGAAGTGAAAATGTGAAAATGCACAGTGAATGGCATGCTACAACTTCTGGCGTTCGAAATCTGGTGTGTCAGTTTTGGCTTTTACAGAACGTACCCTACAAGAATTGCGGAAAATAATTTGCAGAGTTAACGAAATCAAATATTTTTGTACAGCCCATTCGAAAATATGGAACAGCATCAACTCTAATGAATTTCAACTACAACTCACTTCAAATTTCCGTGTTCTCAGCATTCCATTCTTTGCGTTCACTGAATCGTAATATCCACACGCAGATACAACTAGATGCCTCACGTTATACACACGCATCGAGAGAATGGGTCCGTATTTTTGTTTTGCATGCAAATAGTTGTTTTGCTTCTCGTTAAAAGTTGTACGGTGCTGTGTTTTTTTAATGATATTTCACGGCAAATATAAATAAACTATCACATTGTAGCGACGAACGGAACGATGTTTGCGTTCTACGCGATGGATTTTTCAAATTAAATTCTATGTGTTGCATAAACCATCACACAAAGACACGACTTCCTGAAAGAGTGTGTGTATTTGTGTGTTGTTTTGATTTTGTGCAACAAACCTAGCGGCAATTTTATTTATGCAAAACACATCAGCACATCACACAGAGAGCAAGCAGCGAGAGAAGGAAAGAAGAAAAATACCCAAGTGGAACAAATAAAATATGTGACAAAATGCCTAGCAACACAAAGACTGATGTTCGTTTATTGGAATTTATTTTGTTGAACTATGGTGAATTATGCGCTAGCATTCCGTGAAGTCGTAGCCAATGTACGTACATATAGTGAGTACTTGCTCTGCCTTTATATCAGATAAATATCGAAAATGAAAAATCGTTAGCTGTTATGAATGAAACGAGCGAACGAACGAGCCGCGTTGAACTTGCACAGGGCCATATTTGTGTAAATAAAACAATGTTTTCATGAGCTTCAGAAATCCCATTCATTTTCGTTCGGCACTGCAGCTGCACTTGTTATTGTTATTATTATCCCATTCAGCGCGCGTGTGTGTATGTGTGCTTTTCTGTTGTCGCCCGGAGGCATTCATTACCTGTTCTGCATACGCTCGGAAACGAAAGAATAAACCATATAAATTAGTTGATAACGAAGGCACTCGCAAAATTTATATACATGAATGCCTGACAACCAGAACTAAATCAATTAATTTATAGTTTTCGTGGAAAGTTGGACAAACTGAGCCGATTCAAAGCACGACCGTTCAATTGTAGGTCTCAACTGGAGTATCAAGTCACAACCGCTGTTTGACAGTTCATTGGAAATTGGCAAATTTTAAATTGCATCACGAAAATTGATAGGTATTTTGTTTGTGTATCGTAAAACGAGCGAATCGCTCACACTATCGAAATCGGCGCCAATTTACATATTTTCCCATTCGATGGCATTTAACAACACGGCAATAAAACACTCCTTTTCTGTACAAATATTGATTTTCACTTAATTTTCCACCATCGCTTACCATTTATGTCCTCGTCTTCCGGTATTTGACACTTCTTGCCTTTGAATCCTTTCGGACAAATACATGTAACACCTGCGTCTCCAATTTGTCTGTGGAAATGAAATGGGAAAAATATTAAAATTACATTTATTTAAATTTCACTGTTATTTCGAAAGTAAATCCTTCTTCAGAATAGTGTAATTCAATGGAAATGGCCCATTTCAATTTCAATAATTAAAATTCTCTCATTTCTTTTTTGTTGTTTGTACTTTATACAGTGAGAAAAAAATGGCATTGAATTAAACGCTTCATTGAAATGGAATTGATTACATTTTTCAAATGTGTGTGTGTGCTTGCCAGAGCGGTCAACGAGCGCTCGTTCGTTCGTTCGTATGCGAACATGTTCGTTTGTTCGTTCGTTCGTTCGTAGAATCTACGAACATGTTCGTTCGTTCGTTCGTTCGTTCGTAGAATCTACGAACATGTTCGTTCGTTCGTTCGTTCGTTCGTAGAATCTGCGAACATGTTCGTTTGTTCGTTCGTTCGTTCGTAGGTAAAATTTCATTTTTTTTTTTCAAACATAAAATTTTCTTATTTCTTAAAAAAATATAGGAATGATCCTATGTACTCAATAATACTGTAAGCACTATAATACTGTAATTTACAAGTTGTGAACATTATTTTCGCACAAAAAATTTAACGAATATTTTTTTGAGTTTCCACTTGCGCAATTGAATGAAATTGAAACTAATTAAAAACATCTTCACTCAACAAAAAACATCGCTGAAAATCTTACTTTCACTCATTGTGGTTTGTGTGTCCGCTGGCGAGAATAGAATGATATGATAATTAGCTGGACATGAACGTGGAAGTTGTAAAATGATGAAAGTAATGCATACAGAGAGAGAGAGAGAGAGAGAGAGAGTGAGAGAGATAAAAATGACAAAGACAGCAAAGTTCATCTCTTTTTGTCATTTATGGTGTGCAATTCAGAGAGACTTGTTGCAGTGATGATTTAAATCACATGGACGTTCAAACAGTGTGTGTTTTACGCACTGTGTTAAATCGCCACGTGCAAAACAGTTATACGTTTAGACAATGTTTTGTTCTGTGATCGTACAACACACACAGTTCGAGCGACAACGTGCTTCATGATATCACAGCAACAAGACGAATCTGAAATGTGCACACCATACTTGGCAAAAAGAGATGAACACTGTCTTTGTCACTTTTTCTATCTCTCTCTCCGTATGCATCACTTTCTTCGTTTCACAACATTTGAAACCAGCATTATTATTGCTTATTGCATTATTATGCATCCAATTGTGCAAGTGGAAACTCAAAAAAATATTCGTTCAATTTTTTGTGCGAAAATAATGTTCACAACTTGAAAATTACAGTATTACAGTGCTTACAGTATTGAGTACATAGGATCATTCCTATATTTTTTTAAGAAATAAGAAAATTTTATGTTTGAAAAAAAAAATGAAATTTTACCTACGAACGAACGAACGAACAAACGAACATGTTCGTAGATTCTACGAACGAACGAACGAACGAACGAACATGTTCGTAGATTCTACGAACGAACGAACGAACAAACGAACATGTTCGCATACGAACGAACGAACGAGCGCTCGTTGACCGCTCTGGTGCTTGCTCACTATGCAGTTATTGCATGGTTGGATGCAAGCCGTACCCTTGTTTGAGCCGCACAAATCCAATTTTTCGCGCGGGGATATGATATTAATTTGAAAAACAATGAGCGGCATGACATTAAAATTAAACCGAATAATTGTTTTCTTCGCACCAATTGCGATGACGCGTTGCGCCATTGAGTGTGTATCATCGTTAGAAATCCATTGGAAAGTTGGGTACGTGCATGCGTACGTGCGCGCGCTTGAGTGTAAAATGAACAAAATGTTAAGTGTTGCGGCTTTGAAGCACGCGCAAAACCGCGGTATGACGGTTCTTCAAATAGCTTTTATTACGCTTCAATTTTCCAAATGCTCTTTTCTTCCCATTCCACTCGTGCTCTCCCTCTCATTCACTCGCTCTCTGTCTCTCTCTCTCTATCGCTTTAAAGCGAAAATCATTGTGTAATTATCGTCGTTGTCATAATCGCCGCTGCTATCTGTATTAGAAAAGCGCACACCACCACCATCACCGCCAACAACAATAACGACATAAGCCATATTTACCATCACTTATTCTAACTCAAGCTGGTGTTTCCGGTAATTGTTTTCGTGTTCAGTGCTCTACACACATTCTCAACGGTTGGCAGAACGACAACGACATGCCATTGCCGATGCCATTTTCATTTGATGTGATGGGAGTATGTGCGAGATAGCAAGAAAGAGAAAGAGAGAGGGAGCGTAAGAAGAGAGAAATTCAACCGAAAAATGAGAGTAAGTGTGTCGTCAATATATTGAAATGGGACACGCTTTCCCAACGCGCCAACCAACCAAATACCAACAATTCCAGCAAACTGACAAACACCATTGACATTTAGCAACTGTGTTGAGTTCCATAGTGATTGCGTCTCTACGTATATACACATACATAGATAGAAAATAAAGCAGGCTTATTGAACTTGGCGAGCAATTATTTTGTGGATGCGATGCAAATAAACTCGATGTAAATTAAAAGTGATGGTAAAGCATTTCAACGTATCAATTCCAGATGCGTTCAAATGAAAGCGATGATTCGGCGAAAATGACGAGAGAGAAATTTTTTTCGTTTGTATGCGCATTCAATTCGTAGACCGAACGAGCGATTTTACATTGAAAATGCCCTTTTGTAGTCAACAATTTCACAATATCAATTACTTATGAAAATGATGACCATGGCAACAGCAACACATCTCGATACTTTGGTAATTGAAATTCGATTTTATGCTGGAAGAATTTGGAATATTCTATTAAAATAAGGAAAAAAAAGAGGCCAGATTTATGGCACAATGAACAATTATTCAACATTTTGTCGAATGTGTTTTCCATTTAAAATTTTAAGATCATTTGAAAACAGTTCCATTTCCGTACGTAAGCAAACAAATGTAGAAGAATGTGACATTTCGTCAAGAACTTTAATGCATTTCGAAGTGAATGCTGTGACATGCAGAATTTTTAATATTTGTTTAACAGTTGCATGTGAAAACACGAAACTATACAAAACAAAGTCTGGCGATATTTTTTAAACTGAAAATTCGCATGCGAACACAATCACAGAGTTTGCAACTGAAGCATCGCTGCACTTGAAAAACATTTTTCGAAATCATATTCAGTGTTCATCAGATGCAATCTGCTACTTTTTTCCGCATCGCTTCAAAAAATGATAGACAAAAAGTGTAGTGAATCGTTATGCACTTACTTGCAAACTCCGCCATTTTCGCAAAAGTCCTTGTCTCCATCATGGCATAAAGGCCCCACGCCGCAATCGTCTCCGCTGTGGCCCGGAAAGCATGAGCAGTAATACGACCTACAGTGGAAAAAAGAGAGAGAAAAAATAAACACAGAGAATGAATAGTTTTATGGGGAAAAATACACTTTGGGAACGACCAAGAGCTTAAAATAAGAACGATTTACCAATGATTGCTGTTTTATACACCCTCACATACACCAAACAGTAGACAGAAAGACAAAGTGTGCTTTTGAGGATGAAATTGCTTGAAAGCATAAAAATAACACAAATCATAATAATACAATAACGACAAATTATTCGAGCGAAAATTGGGTGCGTGTTTGAGATCAAAGCGAGCCCATGATGTAGCATAATATCTAGTAATGGAGTTCAAACCGTTCCAATTTCATTTGGTTCCGGGAAATGTGTCCTTTTCTTCGAAAAATTGGCTCATGATTTAAGGCAATCTTTTGTGGATTTGGTTTCCGGTTTTTTTATGCCAACGATTCCGTACATGTCTCGGTAATTTGTCAATTTTCCACATTATTTCAATCTTGTTGTCATATCAACCAGGTATGAAAAAAAACGATCCTTTGCTTCAAATGCATACACACACACAATCAAAATCCCTACCATATATCATACTTTCATTTGTATGCTATCATAAACATTGCGCCATGAATTATAAATCTTTTGATAAGAAAGAAAACAATGGCAGTGTAAACAAGTGAGAATATCAAGGGATGGCATAGCGCACAGGTAAACGTTCAGCCAAAACACGACAAGTCTGGCGGTTGGCAATCAAAAAAAAGTAAGGAGTTAACAATAATAAAAACAGGCAGCAACAAGACTACACAATTTGCCTAACACATTTGTGAGAGTCATTTTGAGAGAGAGAAAAAAACATATGTAAAAGTGTCACTACAAAAAGGTTCAATTTGTATACATCCATAGATGCCCAGGCCGATTCCATCAGACTGTGTTTTTTTTGTTTGTGTTAAGCTTTAGCTTGAACAAGCTTCACATTTGTTGTTGTCGCTCTTCAGCCCAAGTATTCATGTTAAAAGTTTCAACAATGCATTGCTTTAGCTGCAGGGGCTCTTGTCGGTTTGTGTCGGTGGAACATTCATCGTTGAAAAACGTTCAAAAGGCAAATAAAACGGAAACACAAAACAAAAGCACCCAACAATGCAAACTAGCAACAAGATTTTTAAGTTCCGATTATGGATCTGCCTACTTTGGCTCAGTCTCTCTCTCCTTCTCTTTCTCTCGTCCTTTCTTACTACCCAATTCTCTCTGTCTCACGGTTCGTAGAGAAGCAAATGTGACACGTGAAATTGTCTGTGACAACCAGGAAAAAATAGTCGAATAAGGCAAACAAGAGATGAAAGATGAACACACACAAAAAAGTCAGGCAAATTCAAATTCAACCAAATGATACAAGTAAAAAGTTGAGAAAAACAGCGAGAAAAAACAACGATGATAACTCAAAACCTCACTGATAAAGCCAAACAAAATGAGGCAATTCTCATGAATATAGATGGTAAGGTTTTCTTTGTCTTTTACCTTTTCTGCCAAACAGTCTTTTGACATCCGATGTAGCTGAATATTTTGTTATTGAAACGGTGCTCAATGTTTGTCCTACGTATACATATTTGGGTTTTATGTTTGAAAAAGATGCTTGCAAAATGAACTTGTGAATTATGACATTCATTCCCTACGTTCCATCGAACCTAGGAGAATATCAGGCTCCTGAATCATGTGAGATATTTGAAATAAACATTAATTGTATGACATATTTTTGAATATTTCGAAAAAATTAATCAGATTTTTGTGGATTTTGGAGATATTTGAGATTTTTTGTATTAAATCTAAATAAATACATTTAAATATCATTCATAATCACAAAAATCCAAAATATTCCGCCGTATTCACAAATATCCACCATATTTCATACGACAGATTCTTAGAGATAAATTGGATTTTTTTGAAATATTTGAAATAATTTAAGCGTGATATTCCCCTAGCATCGAACGGTAGGTATCTCATTTTGTTTTTCTTCTTGAATTAACTTCTTTTATTTTTCGTTCTGGGTTCATAAATGTCAAACTTTGTCGAGACAGAAGAATACAAGAGCCAGGAAAAACATTTCAGTGCATTTATTTGCGTTTAAAGCATTTTTAAGAGGTAGCTATGGTAATCGCATTCCTTTGAGATGAATTCGTGGAAATTGGATAAGAGAAAATTGCATTGTCAGCATTTCCGTTGGGAGTTTTTTGAGTGGAATAGAAGAATAGTTTGGAGTGTTTTTAATAACATTGTTATTACTGAAAAAAGCTATGCTTTAACAGATTTTACTTGTTATTCTTTGCATTTGCTTTTGCTTCATTTCCAACACTGTTGCTATGAACTCTTTACACTGCTCCGAAATTTTTAAATACCAGAAAAATGTGTTCCAAGTTCACGCTTAATTTGAATGGTTTGATTTAAGTTGAAATAAAACTTAAAATCGTTGTAATAAAAAAGTTTGAAAATGAGGTTTTCATGTAAAAACACGTTAAAACATGTGCCATAAAATGAAAGATGCGTAATCGAATTTCCCGTCGAAACCACGTTTGGTCATCTAAAACAACATTTCATAACGTTTTAATAATCGACGAGTGATCACGTGCACACAAAACCGTGAATTACACGGGATGTATGGTCGTTTGAAACGTTGTTAAAAAAATTCGCGTTCTAGTTCGAACAAACTCGTAAAATACACGAACCCAACACAATCACTGCATTGCCGAAATATGTGTGTGCATTTGAAAAAAGCTTTTTTTTTTTTATTGCGGATCAAACTTTTTTCTCCCCATCCCGATACCAGAACGTGTTCATGCATTGTATGAACAAAAAAGTTCAAACAAAAAAGTAATGCATTGTTGTAAAATGAATCGTCAGTCTTCGACGATCGATGCTTTTATGTGCATGCTTTGCTGCTCTGTTCCTATCGTAAAATGTTGCAATTTACATGGTGTAAAAATTTTATGCGAGAAAATTTTCCGTAAAAATGATAAATTCGTTGTTTTCCGCTCCCCTTTCACCCCTACCAAACTCGATCATCGAAAATCGTAAATCGGACGATTCGTATGCGCCCAGAACATTGTAATAAAATGCACTCACTGACACACTTTTACTCAGCACAAAAAACAGTTCAACCAATCAGGAAGATAAAGTTATCGACTAGGAAAATATGGTTTTTTCGTGTCTGGTATTGAATGCGACAGATCGTGAAATTTTAATTTTATCGTTTTTTTTCGTTCCATTTCATAATTGATTCTTCGTTTACAAATTGTCAGAATGGCTTCGATTTTTTCGGTGAGAGCATTACCATTGATGTTTTGATTGATTTGAAGGTGGAGCCATTCGGAATACGTTTTTCGAGAATTATAGGTCAATTGAATACCCAAGGAAGGTGATTTTACTATTTAGTAAGTTCTCTTTTGTTTTTCCTTTTCAATCAAGTAATTTGAATACATTTTTCCCACTGTTGACTACTGGGATAGTATTCCACGCAATGTCGACTATAGCGTTGCCGATTATCCTGCGAACGATTGATTGTATTGTATTGTATTGTTTATTCACGTTAAAATTATTTACATTATGGGAAATATTGTGTTTGGGATTCAGTCTAATGACTATGCAGCAAATGAAAGTTATTCTAGATGTGAGATTTGTGTATGAATGGAATTGAGTGATTTTAGTTTGAGGAAAAATACGTTATTAAAACCTCAATATAAATAAATTTTTCTATATCTTATGCCTACTATTTACAAATGCACTGTTAATGCAAATGGTATTTAACGCGTGTCTCTTATGGGACTAGTTAAAAATGGAAAATTTAATTGCAAAGATTAGTAGTAAAATTTGTACTGTTGACATTTCACATTAAATCAATTTCTCTAATTAGATCAAAGTCGGAATTATTGCACTCTAAAATGAAATTTGAGTTTAATGTTTCTACGAATTTATCAAATCTTTGAATTTTCGAGATTTGTTCAACAAACACGGTTGGTGTTCTCCTTGGCAATTTATGGATTGTTTTGACGATTTTATTCTGTAGTACGTTGAGTTTGTGTGTGTGTGTGACTGCTGCGCTCGACCATACTGGGCTACCGTATGCCAAAATCGGACGTACAACTGATGTGTAGATAAGGGCTTTGTTGGTTGTTGACATTTTGGATTTCGGTGCAAGCATCGGGTATAATGCTCTGAAGCATTTATTCGCTTTGTTGATTGCGTTTGATATGTGGTCTTTGAAGGTCAATTTTTTATCAAAAACCATGCCCAGATATGTGATGGAATTTTGCAATGCGATTGTACGGTCATCGCATTTTAGCTGCGTAGTCGGAATGCGCCTGCGTTTACCATCGAACGTGAATAGTATTCCTTGAGTTTTGCTCGCATTGATTTTTATCCTCCATTTTCTGAAGAATGACTGAATCGAGTGAAATGAATCGTTCAGCCGTTTAATAATTTTATTCGATGTTTTGGCCGATGTGTATATCCCTGTGTCGTCGGCATACAGCGCTAATTCGATATTGTTTTCGGTCGGCAAATCGGCGATGTATAGCGCATACAAAATTGGTGATAGGCATGTCCCTTGCGCCAATCCAGCTGGGATGTTTACGATGCGTGATGACTCATTGTTTACATTTACCGAGAAGTGACGATTTCGTACAAATGCATTGATCATTCTGGTTAGATATGTTGGTAGCTTCATTTTGATTAACTTGTATACCATGCCATCGTGCCAAACGGTATCAAAAGCCTTTTCGATGTCGAGCAGTAGCATTCCGGTTGACCGTTTACGTTGTTTGTTGATTTGAATGAATTGTTTGATGCGCATGGCCTGGTGAACTGTCGAATGTCCTCTCCTGAAACCAAATTGATAGTTCGGCAATAGGTTTTTATCTTCGATAAAATCGATAAGTCGTTTTTGGATGATTTTTTCGAGGATTTTTCCCATTGCACTCAGTAGACTTATCGGTCTGTAGCTTTGTGGATCGGTGGGTGGCTTTCCAGCTTTGAGAATCGGGATCACTTTTGCGATTTTGAATGATGATGGCCAGTGTGACAGTGATAAGCATTTGTTGATGATTTCTGTTAGCCATTTTATTGCAGATGTTGGCAATTTCTTGAGCAAAATGTTTGGGATGGAGTCTGGTCCGGGTGACTTGTATGGTTTCATCACTCTGATTATTTGTTGAATTTCATCAAGTGTAATTTGAGGGACTTGACAACTCATGAATGAGAGTGAGTTGAACGAATTGATGGTGCGATTTACAACGGCATCGTTTGCGTGCGTATATTTTGATGTGATTTGGTGTGACTTTGCAAAAATTGAAGCTAAACATTCTGCTCTATCGTAATCGCTTATCAAAGTAGTGCCATTAATTTTGATTTTGTTGTGGTGCGATTCAGTTTTGCCTCTGAATTTTTTAGCCAGATTCCAAACCTTTTTGCTCCCTTTTTCCATGTTACGTAGTTGAGTGTTCCAGTGTGTATTTGTGTCTAATTTCACCATTCTCTCAATTAATTTCTGCATTTTATTTAATTCGGTCTTCAGTTGTTGCTTTGCCTCAGTTTCGTTCGTTCGTTGCCACTGACGTTTTAGCTCGTTTTTCAGACCAATCATGTGTTTTGTATCAGGCGTTATTTTATTTTTGGTTTGTGGTGTTATGACGGGTACGCTGTGTGCCCGTGCCTCTGTGATTTGGTCCGTGAAAATGTTGATGACATTATCGATCTCATTTTTGCTGTTTGGAATCGGAATTTCGTTGATTTTGGATTCGATTATGCGACGATATTGCATCCAATTCGCATTTTTGTAATCAAAGATTTTTTTCGGAAAGTAATCACTTGTGCCGTGGATGTTACAGATGACAGGAGCATGATCTGATGTGACGTGATTATAGTGAGTGGATAAATCGAATGCAAAACTGACGTTAGAGAGCAGCAGATCGATTGTTGAAGGAGATTGACCGGAATGTGGGAAATGAGTGTGTTCTGGGGTGTTAAAAATCATGTATTGGCTATTCTGTTGCATTTCAAACAATACATTTCCTGCTCTATTATTTTTATTGCAATTCCAAGCTGTATGTTTCGCGTTAAAATCACCGAATAGCATGTACTGTGTGTTGAGGCAGGTCATTATCTCTATGTCATTCGCAAAGTTGATCGAATATTTCGGGCTGTATGCTGCTACAATGCACGTTGGTTTTTTGTTTATGTTTATTTCGATGGCAACATTTTCAATTGATGTGGTGGTGAACGGTGAGCGCACTTTGTGTGGTATGTTGTTTCTTATTGCGATAGCTACGCCACCGTGAGCGTGAGTGAGTCGGTCGTTGCGATAGATAGTGAAGTCTTTGATTTGAAATGTATGCTGTGGCTTAAGGTATGTTTCGACCAACAGTAGAATGTCAATGTGTTCGCTTTCGAGAATGTATTCTAGTTGTGTTAGTTTCGCTTTGTTTGTGATGCTTTGTGCATTCCAGAACATGAATTTCGGCCGATGATTAATTGCAGGAATTTTTCAAAATATCAGCAATGACCATCATTTGGTCTAATTTAGTTTTGCATTTTTGTAAATTACGAATGCTACTGAATAAAATGTTCGCTACTTCGGCGAAAGAAAACAGTTCATTGTTGCTATTGCTGTTGTTTATACTCGCCGATGTGTATGTGAATGGTTCTGCTGACGGATTCAATGATGCCGATGATGCTACTGTATGTTGTTGTTGTTGTTGTTTATTTTGTGTGCTGTTCTGCGTGATAATATTTGCATACGATGCGTGCAATGGTGGTGGTGCGGGCGCTGGAACGAAACGAACGTTTGTGTTGTCGTTGTTTCTCTTTTGTGCGGATGTTCCACGTCTGTGCTTGTTCTGTATGCTTTCTTTGGCTGTTAAGTATTTCGCGCGGAATGGGCATCGCACATCATTCGCTTTGTGGTCATTCGGCAGATTTGCACTCATACAATTAAAGCATTTGAATTGTGGATTTGTTGTCTCCTCTGTAATGGTCGTGCAGTCGCTATGTAAATGTTCACCACCACATTTAAAGCACGCTTTGAATCTGTTGCATGACGTCATCCCATGACCAAACATCAGGCAGCGCATACACTGTGTAGGGCCCTTGCGTTTGGATTTGTATGGGAGCCACTTGACGATGTGATAGTTCACTTTGATGTCTTTCAGTGTTTTCATGTTTACAGCTGTGCTGTCGAACTCACACAAGTACAATTTGTTCGGAGAACTGGTGTTAAACATCGTGATTTTGTTTACGTGTATGTTGCTCTCTGTTTCTAAACATTCGCCGATTTCTTTTGTATCCATTTCTGGCAAGCCAGAGAGAATGACTTTGAACACTTTAGTACCGCTATCTGGGTGCGTGAAAAAATCTATTTTGTTTGCTGTCAAAGCATCTGAAATTGTTTTTTTGTCTTCGATCGATTTCGCAAAAATTTTACGGCCGATGCTCAATAATTTTATATCACATGAAACTTTTAAATCGTTGAGAAGTTTTTTAATATCAAACACATAATTTGTAACAACAATTGGCGACACTTTTGTTTGTTTCGGTGTAGGATCTGAAATGTCTTCGTTTTCATTTAATGAGCTGAATTTGTTTGTGAGAGGCACTTGAAATGAACTCAAATCAATTTTTTGGTTCCGTCTTCTTTTTGCGGTGATTTTAAATCGCGGTGAATTACTCTTTTTTGTTCGAACTTTGTTTTTGTTCATATTGACGGTTTAAATTTTGTTTTGGTTTCGTAAACTTAGTAGAAATAACGGAGCGCTATTCTTATACGTCTTACTTCAGTGAAGAACACTGCGAACGATTGAAGCAATATTTCATACGATGGTTTAAAGGATTGCCTTTTCATGAATTTTGGCGCTAATCAAAACTATTATGAGCAACTTGATTGTAACGCCGAAAATATGAAATACTAGGAATTATTTAAAATTGGCGTAAATAATAGTAGAATTGATGTGGGAATTTGTCGCATCAACACCGCACCTTCTACGAAAATGCTGGTTATTTATGCGCAGAATGGTCAAATACATTGAGGATCACCACATGTTCGGCGATGCATATTTTCAAACAAAAACAGTTTAGTTGCTCTACGGTTTTTTGTTCTCCATTATTCTATATCGGTGTTGGTGTGCTTTTTTCCCCCGCCACATCCATCCATGAGTTTTTGCGTACCCTTATAATATGCGGTGTTGGTAATAGTTGGCCTTTTTTGAGTTGACCATCTTGTTTTTGCCCAGCTCCTATTCTATTTGTTTTGCAACCTTAAAGCTGAAATCCACATTGAGGTAACCATTGTTTGAATGGTTTTGTAAGGTGTGCTTCAACTTTTTCTCCATTATTCCGCGTAATGTTGTTTTGGCACGTATATGGAAAAAGTGAGTAAATGTTGAGTGGGTTTGTAGTCGTTTAACCGGAGTTGTGTTAGTTTTAATGTGAATCAACATATAAATTCAATTTTTTTCACTTCTCTCTCTCTCTCTCTCTCTCTCTCTCTCTTTCTCTCTTTCTCTGGGGCGAAATCGAAACGTACATACATACATACTTTAATATCCCCAAAGCGTTTAGATTACGAGCGCAACTCTGGCAGAAGAAGCGATTGTTTTTCAAGGATTTTAAATGAGAAGGGATGCGAAAATCCACTTTCAGAAGCGGTTTTTCTGCTCAGTCGCATTAGGGTTTTTTTTCGATCCACAACAAAGTAGGGATCAACAACACACGAATAGAAATCAAAGGAATCAAATGCAGTTTTGCATGCACTTCAAGGAAATTTCTGTTCTAACAAGACCTCGTTCACAAAGAATGCTGTGCAGTTTTGCATGATGTAAAGCCGTTGTTCACAGAGACGCTGATGTAAAAAGAACCGAGGGGCATAAGAACTCTTTTTTGCAAGCCCATTTAATTAAACTTTGGTCTTGGGTGACACTTTGTTTGAACGTAAGAGTATTAAAACCCGTTGACAATTAAAATATGGTACTCGCTGTGAAACGGAGAAATTTCCATTTTTATGAGATGCTCGGTAAATATACCAAATATTCCCGTTGTTTACAAATGATGTTCCGGTTTAATTTACACATCCCAACGAGAAAATGCGGTGAAGTTTTGCATTCAGAGGAATTTTTCGCTCATTACAAGCGAGCTAGCGTTGTCGTGCGGCAACAACGATGACGTCGACGATTCTAATGAAATGAAAACCATTGTTATAAATAATTCAACGAGGATAGTTGTTGTGTCTCTCTCTTACTCTCTCACTCTCGATCGTGTGCATGTGTTCAAGTGGCGTATCGGTGTCGCTTGTCTCTATTTTAATTTGAACTCAGCAGAATTATAGCACGTATATGGTTGGCCTTTTTCGAACGGGGCGATGCGATTGTGAAAGCCGCAAAGTAACGTATGCTTCATGGACAATAGAAAGATCCAAAAACGCTTGTGTTTTCCACATAACTTTAGACATGAATAACATATATTCATTTTTGTTGTGTGTGTTTTTGTGTGAATAAGTCTTTGTGTGTGTCGTTCGAATCCAACTTCAGGGAAACATCCTTAAAATATTTAACGATGTGTAAATTTTCAGCTTCAATGAAAATGCTACAAAGTCTACGACCATGAACGGTTCCCAAAAATCCACCAACATGGAAAATTTATGGCCGTTTAAGTTCGGATTTTCGGAAAATGAGGTGACTGTGTTTCTCTCTTTCTATGTATGTGTGTTTGCCGCTTTTGTATTCATATGACATTCTATTCGAGACACTAAACTCCGTCGACCAGCTGTAAATTGTGTCTCGCAGTGTAAATGCTTTTGAGGACATCATTGCAGTTTATTTATTGAAATAAATGGTGTCGTAAATTTATTTATCACCATTACATAAATGGAAATGCTATATATATAGCATTGGTTTTGGCTTTGGCTCAGTGTCAACGAGTTTGTGGCAAACAATTATTGCCTTTATCGATTTAAATGGTGGTCGAATGGCTTACATTTTGATTCGTATCGATTTCGTTTGGATACACACAACTGCCACTCAAATATAAATACATTTTCAACACTTTTCCGTTTACAAGTCTCTTTATCAAGTGCAATTTAAATATTGGAATTAAATTGAAAAAGTATCCTGACGATGAAAACACTCTTTTGATTGTCCCAGCCATTAATCAATTTAAAAAGGGGACAATGAATATGACAATATATTGAATTGCAATTGAAAGTTAGAATTTAAATTCCATTTCATTTTAATGTTCACATTGTTTCAATTTATGACTGTTCAGTGTTCAATGACCTTACTATGTGTCTGAGCAGTGACGAATTAAAAATGGCCGTTCGATGCACTACACAACGTGAAATGAAATGTAATTGGATTCTGAAATTAAATGCCATTGAATTTCAACAATGTTCCTGACGCGAATGAATTAAATGAATTCATCACGAAAACGTATCCAATTCATACATATCTCTTGGCAATTCCAGTTTGTGTAAATAATTTTCAAGGAATTTAAATTTTGAGAAAATGTCATCTACATTGCATGCATTTTCATGCCTTAATCCATACAGTATATAGTAGTATGGCAAAATTGAACATGCCAATCATGTGCATCAAAAGAGCATTTTGAACAACAAAATTTGAATGATTTTAATCTGAATCAGGACTTGTGTCAGAATATGACTTGTTCATTCCAAGAATTTTCTTCTTACTCAACACGAACTCACTTCATTGCCGAGGCGAAAATAGAATCGTTCAATATATTGTTGTTTTCTCGCATGTTCAAATCCGTGAATGTTCCAAGCGTCCGAATATTAATTTGTGCACTAAAAATGGGACGAACCATTTCGTTGTCCATTTATTATCATTTTCGATATAAATTACGATAATGTACATCATCATATGCCTGTATTTATACCCCATGCTGACTCAATTCAAGCAATATAGCTGATTTTTCTAATTCCCGATCCCGTTGTCGTTGGTCACGAAGTAAACATTGTGATTATTTGAGAACATCATTTGCTATTCAAGACAGTAAAAGTGACATTTGGAAGCGCATCAATTTTCCTTTCGGTCGTAAAAACAGGGACTATATAGAGCACGACGATTAAATAGGCCGAGTTTGTGCGACGATGAGCAAAAATTCTCGATTACATTGAATGTAAAGAAAAAAACAGCAACAACAATTAAGTTGGATCTCAAGTCAAGCGCTCGAAGGAATATGGAGACAACATTGTCTCAACTGACGGCACACGGAAATGCCAATCCAAATACACTGGCAATTGTTATCACCATCAAATCATCGATTAATGTTATGAACAGAGAGATGTGAGTGTTTGAGTTTGGGATCGTCTACGCCTTGCCAAGTAATTGAAACACTGACACAGCCTCTCCTCGTCAAACAAGCACATTGTGTGACACAAATTCTATCATAAACCCCGACTAGTGTAGCCAATCCAGTTCTTCATAAAATATAGATCTGTTTACACATTGCACCGAGCACACAAACCCAAAGTGAGATGTACTAATAAGTGATATACAGCACAAAATACAGCCATAAAATATAATTATATGATGAGAATAATAATTCGAGTAAATAAATTTTCGACTTTATGCAGTCATTTACGCATTCATGAATCGGTGAATAAACCGACATACACACACATACATCGTTACATCGTGTGCATGTACTTACAGCATGTGTGCACAACTGCACTTTGAACAACAATTACTGCCGACTCGAAATTGTTTCATAAGTGTATGCTAGTGATCGGAATCGAGTTAGTGTGTTTTTGACATCATTTTATATGGAATGAATCCTGATTTCACAGCCAACGACTGTAACAATAATGATTTTACGGCTTTTAATTTACTTGACTTGCGATGAACAAATTTTGGTGCTTTGTGAATAAGTGGAAAGCTTTTTTCATATCTGTTATCTTTATTTCGAGAGCGCATACCTTTAGTGCAAAAGCATTTATTGCTCTTCCTAACGCAAACGCCATCTATTCGGTGCGAACATGAAAACAAACAAAGTGACCTCAGCTGCCAACCGATATATGAATCGGTGGAAATGAAGGCAGTGTATAAAAAATATGCCGAACAAAACGAACCACAGCGTTTCCTCTATATAGAGATGTTGTTGTATTATAACTCTGTATGGATCAATTTGTTTGTTTTCATGTTCAAACTGAACAGATGGCGCTCGCATTAGGTAGGGTAATAAATGCTTTTGCACTAACCGTATGCGGGAGCGAAATTGTTTTCCAGGAATTATAAATGAAACCGCCTTTCAAAACTCATAAAGGAAACGAACAAGAAATGCATCATCTTATGCTTCAACAACCCAACTAAGCCGTGGGCAAAATCTAAAAGTTAATCTGACGGATTATTATATTAATGAGGAAAAATGTGTAGAAATACATTTTGCTTGTTGTATTTTCGAGATCTTCAATGAAGATTCGTCATGATAGATACCAAAGTAATATTGTCCAGTGATTTTTAACGAAATACATTATGATCTGTCGTCAAAGTTCCAGTTTAGCCACACACACACACACACACACACACACACACGTGCGCACCGAGTAAAACTTCTCCTTCTAATTCCAATGGGATTACGGGTGCACAACATTTGAGAATATTGTCAGACAAAATGAATGTAATTCAATGTCCATCCGTGGTAGGCCGGTGCAAACAATGTAAACAAAGAGATTTGAAAAGATCAAAACTTATTAATAAATCATAAAATGAAACTTTTACTTGGAATCTTGTTAATGACACACTGAGTAAATATGCACGTGGATGGGCCTGTTCATGGCTATGCGTTGTGTGTCAGTCCTTTTTGTGACAGTGAATGAGGGAAATTCGTGTTCTATCTAGGAGAAACTTTGCACCTGGCTGAACGTTTCCTAAGTTGAACGCGACTACGGAAATGAAAATGCTGACAACAACGATGGATAAAATCGTCTTGAAAACGGGTCCAAACGCCATTAACAATTGCAAAAGTCGTTAGTGTACTTAATTTAAGCTCTTCATTTCCGTTTGAAACTCGACAAAGTCCATTATATGATTTAAAATGTGCCCAGCCCACACACAAAATGCCATCTCTCAATTTTCTTTATTAAAATGCCTTCCAGAAATTTCTCCTTCATAAAACGTTTCCCATTGGTGCACATCATAGTCATTTCCATACTAAAACGGTCTTTTGGGGCTGAAATGATGTGTGGGCAAAATGAAAGCTATGGCAAAATAGACAGGGAGTATTTCAATTGGCAGTCGCATTCATTTGCTGAATGTGTTGTCATCGAAAATAGAAAAAAAAACTAGATCGTTGCGAAAAGAAGCTGAAATAACATTTGGCATTCAGGTTTGCTATGCACCATTTGTTCATCGCTTATTCGCTTCTGCGATTGTTTATCTCTTTTTGCTTACAATTAAATCACATTCAATGTGTTTTGGCTGTCGTTCCTTTTTATCCTTCGTCTCTCCCGCTCTTTTTCAAAAAGCAATAAAAGCCGCTTCATTGTTTGGATGCGTGTTGGGGTATGCGTCAAACCAAACACTGTTACATTTTTATGATTATTTTAATTTGTGTCGCTTGAAAGTTTTCGCATAAAGCGTCGATATGAAGTTGTCGTCTGGTGCATTTGGCTGCACAGTACAATGGAAAATGGCGATATATTTATAGTCGCATACGCAATTCAAAGAGCACAAACAATTCGCTATAAAAAGAAATAAAAAGCCGAAACGACAATGACAATGACAAAGGATAACGACAACGGTTTAGGCGTTTCAGGCCAAACAGAGCCGCGAGATCGAAAAAGCACATGGTAACAGACGCGACATTATCGTTGTTCCAACAGCCCTCCCATAACCATTCCAATTGAAATTAGTAAATTAAAACGGAAATTCATTCGCAGTTCCTTATTCAATTTTGTGAAATGAATGGTTATTTTAATTACATCTCAATCGTATGCAGCGCGCGCGTCCTTAAATTTAGAGGATTTTTCCGTTCGAAAGTTTTCCCTTCGAAAGCAACCGATAGTATTGACTTCGTGATTCGCAATTCACAGAAGTAACAACATGAAAAATGTGATGATTTAAGCATCAAGTTGTTTACGGTGAGAAAAACTCAAGGGGGAAAGCAGTAATCAAGTACTGCATTCAATGCCGATTCAATTCCAATTCAATGCAAATAAATTCAAATCATTGCTATTCACTGCTATACAATAAAAGTATCTCCATTGTGGGGTTGTGTTATGCGCAACGTACTAGAGTCGAATGAAATAGAATATTATGCAACATTGGATCGCATTCAATAGTATTGAATTGGCATTGAATCAGCATTGAATGCAGTACTAGATTACTGCTTTCCCCCTTGGAAAAACTTTATCGGAATTCATATAAATTACGAAGCAACTTAAACCATCTCAAAATATTTAGCGGTAGCGGCGCGAAAAGACACAATTTTACATTCGGCTCGGGATGATAGCGGCAAAAACGGGGTGCTGCCACACACAAACAAAACAAAGTGCGAACGTAACAAATGAATTTTGGAATTTTATGGTGTTTTGCATACGTATTTATCGCTGTTCAGCAGTTAGCGAAGAAAATTCGAAAATTGCTTTGGGTTACAGTACACACAATGAAATGCTGCCACCGCATAACGAAATAACGAAAGGGTGCTAAACGCATAAGAGCACAAAACATTTACATAAACAGATACACATAGATGTGTACACTGTACAGTTAGATGCACGTAAGATAGAGTGTGTAGGTCGGAGTAGAAGAAAAAATGTGAGTAAACAATAATTAACGGAAGCAGGAATTCGTTTATATAACAATGGTAATAGCGTGTATGCGAAATAACAACGCCAACACTCAGCGGAAAATTCAAAGTCAAGCATTAACTTTGGCAGACGCATCACCAGCGTTCTTTTGAATGGGGCAAAAAGGCGGTGTGTATGCTGATACAAATAAACAAACAAATATTTAAAGCCAAAATTTTCTAGGCTCTTTTTGCGCTCCATCTCTCGGTTTTTTTTTTCTCTTTCGGTTGCCGCATCAAATTTTTCCAAAATAGGCAAACCACATCCTGTGTTCACTTGAACTACTTGCCTGCACATTTATTTCGTTATGTTATACCAAAAATAATTTTATGTTTTACGCTCTCGAGCAATTTTCTCGCCTTCTCTTTTTATCTCATTCGCACTTGCTCCATCTATTTTAAAGCGGCGTGTCTCAAATATTTATGGTTGTGTTACGCGAAAACGCACCAGAAGACGAACTTTGCTCGCGGCAAATATTTTACAATGAACAACACAAATTTTAAACGACACCCGAAAACAACAACAACAGCAGCAGCACCAGCAACAACAACCACCGAACAAAAGGAAAAACCGATAAGCATTTCGAGACTGCATTTAGCATTCGATCGAAAAGAGTGTGTGCAAACTGTGCGACTATGTATGAGAGTATGCTGCTCTAATTCTACTTTATTATCGTATGCTATTGAAAGTAGTGCCGATTCCCATACTGGAGCCTATTGCGTGATGTATTTTTTCTCTTGTGTGCTCGCATTTTATCGAAATATAAATAAATGAACTAGTGATAAATCAAGCGAGACAGCCAGAAATGCTATATGTTTCGGAATAAATGAGCCCGATGTTGAACCCAGTATTGCCAATACACACACTCAGTCGATGCGTCGTAGTCAGTCTCCCGGCATGTATTTATATCGGAGCGAGGACATACTGCATAACATAACTAAGTGTGTGAGAGTCTGTGTATCACGTCGCGCGGCCAAAAAGAGACACACTTACGCAGCATAGTGTCATGGAAACAGTTTACGAAGGCAATAAAAACACCCAAAACGATATCAACAAATATGTATAAAATGATAGAGTCAAACAAAACATCAAGATTATGGCCTGCCTGTTTTACCATAAATCTACAGATATTTTGTCGTACAGATGTTACTCCCAATGGTTGCGTTCTATCTTCGAAAACTCTCGAGCCAACCGAGAAAATGTACACGTGAATCGGGAGACGTCGCGCGCGCCTCTCAAATAAACCTCTTTTCATTTTATCTAACAGATTTGGATGTGATATTGTTTCTAGGCACACAGAAGACGAAGATGAAGAGAGAAAAAAATTGTGCGAATCAAGGAGTTTTGTTACTCTTCCATCTTTTGGCAAAAATGTTTTATGTTTTATGCTGAGATGTTGGGTTTGTGGTTGAATGGTTTTATATACTCTTGATTCGGTTCTGTTTTTATGCATGTAAACAATAAATTGTATCGCTTCGGATATAGCAACTCGTGCTGGAGTACATGGCAATGAGATTAAGCGCTGCAAAGGATGATTGTTACACATTTTAATACATGACAAAACCTCGTGCAAAACTCGTAAAATTCACCGAGTCTATGAAGAACCCGCTTACCAAACTGATGTTGAATGTTGTGTGTTTTCTTCTGACCCCAGAAAATGATCTGCGTACATTCGAATTGCATTGAGATTTAGCGAGTGAAGGTATTTGTTTGCCTCTATTTGTGATGTGAGAGAATCCGAATGTGTTGCACGGGAAATTAATGATAAACTATTGGACGATAACGATTTGCTCAGGCAAACAATGGATAAGCTTTTAGTAAATAAAAAAGGAAAAACCCCCATATAAGCCGGCAGCAGTGTAACGCAATAAGTGAATGGAAACTTCTAATTCTTGGAAAAGCATACGCAAAGAGGTTCAAGTTGTGTTCCAATGAATTCACTGTTTACACCTTCTTTTTCCGCCACTTGCTACTCCGGCTTTATTTAATTTTCCTGGGGAGATTTATTGGACCATCAGTATGTGTGCACTGTGCACACAAACGTCAGTTTATATCCCGAACACGAGAGAATGGTGAAAGAGAGAGAGAGAGAGAGAGAAACATAGAAGAGATGAGAGAGCGCCACACATACCATCGAAGGTTGTTTAATGTTGAATAAAATTGAAACACGGCCACATGCCACTTTCACCAACATACTAATGTGTATAAATCAAATCTGGTTTCCGTTGTAATTGTGCTCGTTCCTGTTGCTGTCCACTGCTAGTCAAGTTGTTCCTTCATCGTATTTAATTGAACCACACGATTGCTTAACTTTCATCTTACATCTTGTTTTGTTACAATTCTCTTCTCTTTGTCTTTGTCTTTCTCTTTCTCTTTCTCTTTCTCTTTCTCTCTCTCTCTCTCTCTCTCCTTCGATCGCCCCATTCATTTTCGCTCACATTAAGTTTTAATTCCGCTTGTTTGCTTTGCATGTACGTTTGTGCATCTTGTTCGGTGTCGGAATTATAAAAGTACCAAAGCTTTGAAAGTGAAACGAAGCAGCGTCAGTAATCGTTTGAATGCCAAATAAGAAGAAATGCGTCTTTGTTCAGTGGCAAAATGTATGCTGCATTCGTCCTTTCTTCGGGGCATTTAAAAAGCAATTTACAACCGAAACCGATTAAATGACACTGAACATTTGTATTCAGTCATTTAGCATTTTAAAATCATTGGAGCATTTGGATTTGGAAAGGAGGTTTTTTTTGTCGACTTTCGCAACATACGAATTAGTGTTTCATTGTTCAATTGCAATGGAAATGCTTGACGGACTGGAAACTAAGCACGATTTAATTAGACATTTACATTTAAAATGGTCCGACATTTTTTTCGCCTTAAATTTTTTTTCTCTCCTTTTGTGTGTCGCCATCGTGTTTTCTTTGATGTTAGAGCAAAGTCTGTTGCAATTCACTTCGTGAGAAAAGAAAAAAAAAACCGTTGAATCTGTGCACTGCTCCAAAGGATCGGTCTCTTTGTAAAACTTTCACAGCTCTCTAGCCATTCGTGAACCACTTTTTTGAACGCGAAATCATTTAAGCTTCCATAATAAACGTTAAATGAATGATCCAATTTAGTTTTCGCTGTGTACTATCTTCTCTCAATCTGCGTACATGTTCAACTACGCTGAAAATTGCAACATAAATGAAATGGGTTTTATGAAAATGGCCAGACGTTGCACGTATTTTCACTTGATTCATTCATCTGTGGCAATGCACACACCACCCAGAAAAAAAAGAATCCGAGATATTTTTTTTTCTTCTCTTTTTCACTTTGTGTTGAATTGCATTTGCAGACAACAACGTGCGTTTACGATTTTGGCTTGTGTGTAACATGATCTATACACGATGTTGAACACAATATTTGTGTGATAAATGTTATTTCGGTAAAAGTGATTGGTGCGCACAAAATATAATTGGATTTGAATTAGAGTGTTTTGGGAAATGGCATCTAGAAATTCGTTGGTATACCACGAAATCGAAAAATGCCAACGATTTGATTGCAAACGCTTTTGGAATGAGACAGTGAACGAAATGTCGGTGACGCAATAAAACAAATAAACGGATTTTCGAGGCTTTGATTAACAATGTTTCAAGTTGTGTGCAGTGCACGGATTCCGCTTGCCGTTCAATTTACCATTATCGAATGGAAACGAAAAAATGCTCGTATCGTTGTTACGCTGCGTTGGTAAAATCGCATGTTTTCGCTGAAATCGTTACAAAGTTTTGGTTATCCTAGCTAGCTTCTCCGTTTTAGTATGACAGTTCAAATAGTGAGCGCAATGTTTCGTGACACGATGGAAAAAAAACGAGGAAAAAGAAAAGAGAGATTTTTGGGCCGCGGAAAATAGCAAGTATCAAACTCAAACTGAAATTGCTCGTTCCAAAGGGCAAAAAAACATCACACAATGCACAAAGATCGCTCGCGCACGCAGAAAAAAGAGAATCATAACAAACGAGTCGAGATGCACAATATATTCCATAGCTGCATTGCGCTATTTGCTGTTGCTTTGAAGTTCAGCATATTATTACTTCGTTCGTTTGCTCATGAAATTGTTGTCGTTGCCATCAAATTCATTGGTTTTATCATTTCGTTTCCTTTGCAACTACAATCAATTTCTTTCTCTCCGAGCTGATTTTTTGCTCCATATCACGCATCCGAACGCATCGTTTTACAAATGAAACGAACCACTGATTTTTATTGGCTATAGAGTTTGTGTTTGTTGCACACCAGACAAACATTGGAAAAACGTTTCGAAAGTTTGGTTTTCTTTACGATAAATTTGACCATATCCATAAACCACAGCATAATGCACACAGACTGAGCTAGAAAATGTACTTTCTGCACATGGACAAGTTTTTAATTTGTTTTCAGTCAGAGTAATTTATCAACACGAACAAAAAACAAGTTTTTTTTCCCAAAAATGTTACTTTTGTGTTCTTTTTCCGAATTTACTTCAGTGTTCCGGATGACTACGTTTTCCCCTATTAATTTTTCTTTCAGATTCTTACTTCCGTTAGCTTCTTGCTTGACAAATTCCTACTTGTTCTTGTTTAGTGTAACCGCGCATAAAAGTACGAAAAAACGAAGCAGATTGGAGTACACTACACCCCCGACGAGAAATTTGCGGTAAAATAGGTGTACGTCGACTATCCGTCGCATATCCGTTTTTGAGTGCGGATACTCGCAATGCGAATAGGTATCCACAATAAAAGTTGCCGCAAAATGTTATCGCTGAATACCCTGCGACTATTCGCGCTGCGATAAATGTGAAGTTGTAACTGGATCGAGTGTGACATTTCGACTTGAAACTTCGTACAACCAACGTGAAGTTGGCTCCGTTCGACGGACTTTTTCGTATTGCGACTATACGTAGAATAGTCGCAATGCGATATTCCGCAAATTTCTCGTCGGGACCGTATGAATAATTGACACCGTCAGACGCTTTATTTAATTGACGCATTTGAAGTTGCTGGAAATCTGTGGAAGACAGTAACAGCTCTTTTTATGCCAAGTTTCATTCACATAAGTGTCATTCCAGCGTATTATATTCCGTTGTTGTAACGATCAAGTGTCGGTAGTATTTTATATGTGTGTTTTATGATTGTTTGTCTAATTTTTCGTTAATTTTTCGTACTTGTTCCCCTAGGAGTTGCCCGAACAACCATCAAAATTTGTCAAAATGCCACATGCTGCCACACAAAAGCAGCCACCTTTGGCTGCTGTGAGTAACTTAAGTATATCTAAGATTTATTTCAAATTGAATGCACACGCTTCGGTCGCTCCATTGTCAGACAATTTATTTTCTTTTATTAAAGCCAAATGAATTCATGTCGATGATGCGCGGCGCCAAGCAGTAGGGTAATTTTCTTCGATGAGCCACGGCAAATGTTCCATTAAAAATTCATCAAAGTCATGACTGCCGATAACATGCTTATTTAATTGTTACAGTGACAACGACGACGACAACTACGACAACATTATATGATTTTTTGATAAATCGATGGGCAAAGAGCGTTGATCGTTGGATATTTTCACATTAATTTATCATATTTATTGAAGTGACTTAATTGTGTTCTTGTGTCGCCGAGACGCGATGACAAGACCCCATTACTTTTTGACGCGCTTTTATGGCCAACTTACCGGGTTCTATGCAAGAAAATTTCTTGGAATTAGGGATCTCAACAAAAAAAGATGCTATTAAGAAAACATCGTCTTGTCGATCTACTTGTGAGCGTGAGGTTGTCGCTCGCTTGCCGCCCGTCGTCTAATAACGCGCTGCTTGACATACTGTTCCCCGTTTCGATATCATTTTCTGAGCTTTGCGTTTCCGGATCGTGTGTTTGCAAACGTATCCACTGTCCATTCCGTAATTCATATTTTCCAGTGCAAAAGGATTAAGATTGACAACCAAAATCACAATTTCGGCTTCATTTGGAACAGAAAAAATGCCTTAACATTTTCAGCACGAAATTATTTCTTTTCACGCTCTTAAGTCATTCAAAATGACGAAATAATTATTGAGTTCATTTTTATCGCGAGAGTTTCTTATTTAACTTTTTATATCTCAATCGTTTATGGTATTTACTCTCTTTTGTATCGTTACAATTGTCCCGACTCAAAAATTCGGTATGTTTTGAAACGGAAAAAAAGGCGCGGAAAAGTAATTTGGTTAATAAACAAAGCGATGTGAAACTTGGAGCAATCACGTATTGCACGGGCATTTTCAACATAGATTCAACGTGAGTTATTACACTCACTTATCGATCCAGATTCCGACCTGCTCCCATTTATATTGTGTTGTGTGTTATGTTAATATTCTCAATAGAATAACAATTTGAACTTATTTTTTTAAAGCGGATTCTATGAAAATGACTCCATTTATTTTGTGTGTCAGTCTCCTAACTGCCTTTGAGCGTGCTTTTTCATTTTCAATTTGTTTTTTTTTTCTATTCTGTTCCCTGGTTGCTAAGCGGCGTTGCGTTGTGTTGGGCTTTCCGCTTAACTTTTTGGGGTGTTTGATTTAGACATTTTGGCAATGGTGAAATATAAAATATTTTTGCACAGCATCACAGAGTAACATTGTAATTGAATTTCCCGGTTCCCACTGTGTATTGAAAAAGAGAGTAACGAACGGAACTTGCTCGTTTTTCTATGTTGTCTCCGCCTCGGAATGAATAACGAAGAGAAAAAAAGTACTCAATTTGATTCACGTTTGCAGTAACGCATAAAGCCAAGTAATATAACCACCATAAAATGATGGTTATTTATGTGAGAAAGGACTGACGATTCTTTAAAATAAAAATACCTCATTTAGCATGAACACTAGACAGAATGTGGAGGGAAATAATATGGCGAAAAAACATCAGCGTGGAAGCTTCTCTCTCCCTTGCCTCTATTCCTTTCGTAGTTATTATGTGATTCGTACTTTACGTGCAATACCAACGAGGAATTTATTTTCGTTGAAATTGCAGCTTCGATATAGACTCTAGTTCTAGCAAAATGAGCGAAAAGGGTTGGGTAAAAAAAGCAGCATTTAAAGCGGACAATGAGAGGAAAAATGCAATAAAGTGCATCCCGAAAATGTGGCACGAAATCAAAAGCGACCGAAAAAAAATGTTGCATGCATGTTTCACTAACGTCTACTACTACTGGGTGCTCAATTTTTTTTTGCTATTTACAAAAGAGATAAAAAGAAGAAGGCCACCGAAAAAAGAAAACGGGAATGAACATAATGAAAAAGTCAACTTACGAGAAATCGCTGGTTGCATAGCAATGGCCTAGATATCGGCACAGAAGGGCAGTGCATGGTTTTGGCTTAACGACACCGTCCATCTCGTATGTGATATTGAAACCGTACACATCGAGCAAACGGTCTAATGCTCGCAAATGTGTTCCATATAGATTGTCCATGGTGAATTTGATTTCGAGATACTGACTGTAGAACTGAACGGTCACCGTTTGCGTGACCGTTTGCTCATTCAGCTCGAACGGTGCATGTTCACTTTTCACTTTTATGTCATCGCTGTAGTAATCGTATTCGGTGAACTTTAAACCGCTCAACAGATACTGTTGTGTGACGTAGACAATTATTGAAACATTATTCTTATTAATCGCCGATGCATCAATGACCCACGTACATTGGATCGGCACGGGAAATTTGTCTGGAAAGTTTGGTGTTTGGATGACACCTTGTGTTGCTGTAAGCATGCCGCCGCATGATTTGATCGCCTGAGCTTCCGCCGGCAATGATGACGATGTATCCTTAAACGCTGACAATTGCACATTTTGAGCTCCAATTTTGGCGATGGCAGCAGCCAATACGAGCACATAGCCAAACCACCACAATAACGATATCATCGACGATGGTGTGATGATGATGATGACGACACTGAGATAAATGTATCGAAGGCGAACAACTGATGCTGCTGCTGCTGCTTCTTTTTTGATGACCGATCTGGCTCGGTTCTCTCATCTACTACCTCGTATATACATTGCATTGCATTTGGATGTTTTTGATTTGAAATTTGTACGCTGATCGCTGTGCTTGTCGTTATCGTTGTCGTCGTCGTTCATACGTTAACATTTTCGCTGAAATGCATAATCCGATTTCCATTTGCGTCCTCCTATGTGTAATTGAAAAAAGTTAAAAAGAAAATTAAATTAGCAAATTTTGTTAGTGTATTTTGTGCGTGTGTCGGGGAAAAAAATTTGTGTAACGGCCAAAATACGGAATACATGAATTAAAGCAACAACAACAAAAAACTGTGAAAATTCGTTTTAATCAAGGTTTTGATGGGAAAATTTGCATTTGTAATTTAATGGGAAAAACGGGGGCATCGGATGAAATTAAATGAAAACAACAACAAGCGCACCGTATATCGCTGCGTTGCCACCCTGAAAAATGTGGATGTAGTATGTTTTCGACGAACAAACGCTTCAGCTGCTAGTTTTGATTGATTAAGTTGAAAAGGGTGAATAGCGCATTCGGGAAAATATGTGCGTGCACCTAATCTCTCACCTTAATTGAGAAATGAACGCCGACCTTTCAATGCTATTTTCGTTTGTCATAATTAAAAAGTTCTATTCAATAAAATTGTTAAACCTCCCACCACCCACACTTTCCCTTTTTGCACCTTTTTCATCCCGTTTTCTTATGATGTGTTGTTACATTTTACGCGTGCTTATGTGCTTCGTGAGCAAATTCGTTTTTTATTTTCACACCATCCGCCGCCCATCATAAATTGTGATGATGTTAATTTTCGTCGTTTCGTCTTTTTTTCTCATTTTCGGTGTTCGGTTGAAAATTTATTAACTTTTCGCTTGTGTCAACTTTGCGTCAAATAAATTATTCTATTATTGCACGGGCGGCAGCTTCTTTTCGCGGGCTGTATGCAGACAATTACCATTTAGAATCCTATTCATCTTAGGTACGTGCCAAAGCTAATATGCATATCATTATATAATCGTTAAATGTGCTGACTACAAAGGAGCGCTGAAATTCTTTTTCTCTTCTCTCTTTTTTTTAATTAATCCTGGCCGACCGCGATTTGTATAACCTACTTTTTGGAACTTAATCGTGTTTTGTGTGCCAAGATAAAGAGAGGTTCTCTGCAATGGAATACGTATCTAGTATAATGAAGAAATTTGTTTCAAGCACCGAATTTTGTTTTTGGGGCAGAGAGGAAACGTAAATTAGAACTTAACTCTCATTTGGCATTATGTGTGCTTTGTATTTACACTTCATTCGAAAGACTCTTTTAAACGCACACTTGCGGAAATACAGAGAGCGAATATACGCGTCGCCGGCTCTTTAGGAGATCATTAATAATTTTCACGAAATCCACTTGAACCCTTCTGCTTCTTCTCTCTTGCATTTTACTTTGACTTCCACGCAGCAACACGGCAGGCTGTGTGATGATGTATTGCATTATTTGTTGTCTTGCTTCGTCGGTTTTTGATTAACAAACCAGGAAAAGACTGTAAGAATGTTGATAGCGGAGGTAAATCATAATCATGTTATCGAAAGGAGGCGCGCACTCACACACACACACACAAACAGAAGAATTCCGCTCAAAATGAATGCGAAGCATGCAAGCTAAAGTGGTGAAGCTCACGCCATGCATTTTTTATGAGAATCTCAATGCACAATGGTTGCTTTTTATCGTTTTTCATGTGTATTTTTTTATTTCTCTTTCTTTCGTTTCTTTTCATTTTTGCTGAAGCTCTTTTCTTCTCACCCATTGACACGGTTGCACGATCATTCCTTCTTTGATATATGCACCGCTATAAAGGGCACTTACACACATATAGAAAAAGAGAGAGAGAGAGAAACATTAACACAGAGAAAGACACACACATAGAACTATTTCCAGCTTTTGACCGAGCCAAACACGAGCCATGATGCATTAATGAGGCAACGTAACTTTTCAATACCAACAACGGAAATTTCATTATTCCGTAGTGCTGAGCATATGGCACCCCATGCGAATACAAACGAACCCAATGAAAATATTTCAATCAAAAACTTTGTAATCCTTCCGTAGCTCTCTCTCTCTCTTTCTCTTGCTCGTTCGCTCTCTCATGTGCAACGCCTCATGCATAAACAACAGTCGCCGCATCCGTGCGTCTTCAAACGACAAAACTACCGTTGCATATTAAAAGACGTTTCAATATATGCAGACACATTGTACGTGTATGCCTTAAATTTCTGCACGCTGTGAACACTAAACACACACACACTTCACTGAGCCGTACTTCTCATTTTGCATGGCATTTATTTGTCATTCCTACAATGATACAGACGAAGTGACAGGTGAAAACCTGCAAACAAAGTGTGTGTGACGGTGTGTGCGCTGGTGTGTTTACAAAGGGATTGGGAACGAGGAGAAAGTTAAAACGGCGCATATTTTATAATTATCAAAGGGATTTGATAATTGTCAAAGAGCAGTTCTTCCATTCCATCCGTCTAATGGAGAAATGTGTCTGTGTGTGTGTTTTTCTGCTGCTTTGAGCTTTTATTATTCAATTTGGACTTTGCCTGCAAACGGCAATGCAGCAACACAAACTGTTGACCACTTTCTGTTGTGCACACTTGCCAAATGTGGTTTTTGATATGAACCATCTAGATGCGAAGCTTAGATTGAAAGTTATAACTTTTTGCCAGTTCATTCTAGTTCATTTACTTGAAAATGGTTATTCGACGCAGTCGAGTGGTGGTAGACTGATAAGTGGACGGAAGTTTCTAACTTATAAATGTGTGGCCGCATCGTTTGCTGCTCGATTTTTAGATTTGTTTGCCACAAAATGTATATATATACATATGTATGAAAGTTCAGTAAGCCTGTTGCTTAAAACGAAAACTTCGTCTAACGCTGGCAATGATTTCTCATTAGAATGTCTACGCCAAATGGATTTTTTTCACCATTCTCTAGTATTACAACATGCAGAGCAAAGCAATTCACCAATAAACCATCGTGTGTCCGCGCACACAGTCTCAGCATGATGGAATCGTTTCCATTACTTACTTTTTCATTATTTTACAGCACAAATATTTCTCGTCGCTTTTACTTCCATCCTAACGATGTTTTATGAATGAGAGATGCCTTTGAGGCACTGCCACCGACCGATGAGATGAAGAGCAAAATACATTGATGCGAAAATCATTTGCAATAGAAAGACTGTGTATGTGCGTGTGTGTATTGTGTACACGTCTGTGCATTAGACGATTTGCTTAATCTAAGGATATGGGTTCATTGCATTGTTTGTCGGTTATCATAACTCTTGCGAGCAACGTTCGTTTAAAAATAACCCAAGCAAAGCGTAAAAATGTAAGCAATTCAGACATGAAAAAATCATGAGTAACATCGAAAGAGAGGGAGAGAGATAGAGACAAAGCGAGAAAAAAATATGCTTCACAACGATAATTCTTTTCCGTTTGCTTTCTCATGCGATGAACGGACTCACTTTGAATGGATTTTGCCTATTCTCTGTCGCTTTCTGTCTGTGTGCGTTTGCATGTATGTATATGTGTTGTTTGTAAGACAGATGAATGACGGCAATAAAAAAACATAATAATAAATTTTAAGTTTTTTTTTTGTTTTATTGCAAGCTTTCATCGAAAACTTTTTTACACATTCATTGTATTTTATATCAAAAATGGTGGGCTTTAATCCAATAAAATAACGATCCCACATAATAATCCGTTGGAAAAAATGAATAATAAAAATCCCAGGCCCATTCGGTCTCTCTCTCTCTCTCTCTCTCTGTGCTCAATGTTCATAGTCCCTCTTTCGTTCAACAATAACATATTATACCGAACCGAAAACCGAGCGAAAGGAACAAAAAATATTGCCATGAATCTTCGAAACTTTTCCAACCATCCAAGAGTGCCCAAGTAATCTTGTCAATGCTTAGGATCGCAAACAGACTTGGTGTGTGAGCAAGTTGAAAACAGAGTCCGCAAAAATACGGACCTAATCATCGATTGTCACCAAGAGCAATGTTTGCCGACGTATTTTTTCGCTCTCGATATATGAAATTCGTGTACAACGAATCAATGCTAATTCGAAAACAAACATCGATTTTTCCTTTCTTCTTTCTAATCAAAAAATTTAATAAATGGATTCTATCCCTACCCGAGTCTTTGGCTCTTAGATTATAAGATATATGAAGAAGGTGACTTTGACTTTCGGATCTTTTTGGCAATGGAGATTTTCTATTTTTGTTTTCCATGGAGAAGAGAAAGAGACAGCGAACGGGGGAGAAACGGCAATTTAGATTGAGCAAACAACAATTGGCGCACCATCCGTGGAATTTTTGAAAGTATATGCGGTTCATGGAACACATGTCTGCCGCGACACATGATATCGCCACGCTTTTCTATGTTACATCGACAACGACGACATTGAAATAATAAATCTATTCGGCTAACGATTCGATACTCGTTGCACAACACGACACAAAAATTATGCTCGAGTAAGAAACTTTAATTGGTTTCAGCTTCGCTTGTGTGTCAGCTTGTGTTCTTTTTTTTCCGTTTCCTCCCTACTCTTGTGATTTGGTTGCTTCCGTTACGCGCACGCGAGCGCCTTTAAGCTTCGTCCGCTCGCGCTCTCTATATGGAAACCTAGATGGAAACAAAAATGTCGAAATTTCCGTAATTCATTTTGCGTTTCGTTCATTTCGTATTTTCGTTATCGGTTGTGTCAATAGTCGAAATCTGCCGCATGTATAATGGCATAAATTTATAGATATGATTACGTTGGATGTTGTAAAAGATGTTGAAACGGGATGGCGGCAAAGCGTCGACTGTGGAAACGCATTCAAAAAACCCGAGCGACCATTATCAAATATATTATTTCGTAATTACGTTCCGTAGTAGAAAAAGAAAAAAAAAGACGACGAATTTCTTATACTTATCAGATGTTTAGCTGCCGTTTCATCTAGGCAACAATAACAGCTATAGTATCGCGCGCGAGAGGGAAAAAGTTCTTTTTCCTTAGATGTGAAAATGAGCGCGATCGGTCGATGCTGAAATGCACAACAAATTCCAATAATAAACTTCTCAGTTTTGGGGCATAAGCAGCGGTTTTTGCGCGTTGGTAGCTCCTAACCACTATATCTAATATTAAAAACAGTTCAGTTTTTGGTTGCTGCTTTCACTGATATGTGCATTTTGTGTGTTGTCGTACTGAAGATTTGCAAAATCCACCCACGCAATCATCAAGGGTAAATGACACAACCAAATATCAAATGAGTTTATTTTCCCTGATCTTGTGCTCTCACTCACATTCTTTTGCTATCGTTCGGTTAAGATGTTTTCTGTATTTGTACATATTTTTCGCTATTTCCATTCAAACCGCATGACATGTTTGCCGCTCTTACTATGTGAGCGCCATGTCAACTTCAGTTCGCCTCGAACGCAAAAGGAAAGCGCTAAATATAAACACAGAACAAAAAACAAATACAAAAAAGATAGCAAACGGAAAATCAGACGCCAAAAACAAAATGTATAAACGCTTCGGCAGAGAGACGCAGAAAAAAAATCACCGACATCGATGTGAGAATAAGAAGAGGAAAGCAAAAGGCATACACACTACGACTTGTTCAGATTACAGTCATGCATCCTAGCGAAATCTCTTGGAATCGGAAGATTGAAGATGAAGCGTGCTTCAAGAATGATGTTCACAATATTTCTTCTTCGTGTTTTTTCGGTGTGCGCGCAATTTTTTTTTCTCGCATCATCCTTCTACCGCTCGCTCTCTCTCTCCCCCTCTTTCTCGGTCCTTTGCCACTTTCGTCATCGTGACTGCTGTCCACATCCACTTGCTGAACACGATTTTTTCTGTGCGAACGGGCAAACCTATTTTCAAGCAAGTGATAGCGAATAATAAATTTATTATACCTTCGAGGGATTTATTTAATATATCAACAACCATGCGATGTTTTTTTCTTCTTTGCTGCGATTCACTTTTTCCTTCAACCGAAAATGTTAAATGTTTTGCCCATTGTGTGTGTGTTGCCATCGTGTACTGTGTCTTGTCTTACAATCTGCCGTTGCAATATGTGTGTAGTTATGCATAATAAATGCGATTTGGGTGAATCTTTTCTGCGACTTTTTTGCTTTTCGTGTACGGTGCACTGAAGCTTCTACTAATTTTCAGACCGTCATACTGCTTACCGTGATTCGAGCTTGTTTACCATGTGATTGAAAAATGAATATGTAACGCAAAAAACAACAGAATCAACAACAACAGAAAAAAATTATCTGTCGAATTTTTATGAATCTATTTGCAGCTCTATGCGTCAGCAACCACAGAAAAATTGGCGCTCATGTATCTCATATTCCATGAATAGGAGTTGTTATGTCGTTTTTCTTTTGAAATTCGAGATGATTGAGCCACACAACTGTCTAGCATAGCAACTTTCCACCAAAGAAACCGCCTCGGCAATATTCGCTCCTTTTTTTCCTCTTTTGCTCAGTAGCTCCATCCGTCTTTTTTAGATACTACTGATGTGTGTCAAAGTGGGCATTTTTTGGTCGTGTTTTTTTTCTCGCACAGAAACGAATTGGTCGAGAAAAAAATGAGGAAAACCGACAAATAAATTGGTTTTTCATGCCACATATAAACTGCGGGGCTGACTCGTTTTGCCCCATTTTTAGATTTAAACTGTTGAGTTGAGCAACTTTGATCGTTGTACGATAGTTTACATTGAAATAAACAATACCATTTTCATAGATGATTTCAAGTGTAATGTTTTGTTGTTTGGTTCATGCTTTTTTATCCCATGGATTGTTGTGGGCAGTTTTTCTGCTATTGGCAAGCAAATTTCTGATTCTAGGAATTTGAATTCATAATAAGTTCATGTCTAGACCCCGAGCAAGATAAAATGAGAAACGCAACGAACATGATATGTGAATAACGACTGTACTGACAAACGAAGGAAAAAAGAAGCGTTTGATGGAGATAAATGGTTAAAAATAGAAATGATAACACATTTGGTGAAGGAATGATGGAATGCCATTTTCATGTTGGGTTCGTTTTTCTTCTTCGGGTGCACAATATTTTTTTCCCGAATGTGTGTGTACTTTGGAAATGTAATATTCATTGCGTGACGATGTTTCTGGCTATTTGGAGTGCTTCGTTCATTCCATTTTCCCAGAGTTGATGGCGAATGGGTTTCAGTGACGCGCATATTAAGATATGCGAATAAACAAAAGGTTAAACGTGACATGAAATTACAAATGTTACCGAATCCACAGAACTGTGGTTACTCACTACTTCTGATGCTGTTACTACTGCAGCATGTAAATATATTTGCGCTTTTGTTAACTCACTCGCAGCAAAAATTAAATCGTAACGCTTGCTCCGTGTAAAATGCATGCACACCACAAAACGAGAGTGAAACTTAATTTTGCTGCCACTCGTCCTTTTTGCGTGCGCATTTAAATTGTATGCATTTGAAATCGTGCTAAATTCGAAAATGTGTGAACGGAAAATTGAGCATGAAATATGGGAATTTTCTCCTTCGAAGCAACGTGCTTGGTATTTTTTGTTTCGTTTTGAGAAGCTATTTTAACTTTTCAAAAAAAAAATCAGCAAAATATCGTCGAGGAAGTAGATTTGGAGGAACTTCTTTTTTTGTACATTGAGATTTGGATTTAAATGAAACGGGTTGCCATTTGAACCAAACAAGTTGACTACGAAATTAATAGCTGAGAGAGAAAAAAACTACTGAACGAATCCGTTTGTGGGCCATTTCTTTACGCTCGAAGTATTGTTCGCTCTAAAACATTTTTGACAATTAACATCGAAATTTTGATGTGAGTTCAACGAGGATAAAATTAGAAAGGTTTTTTTTGCTGTGCTGAAAAGGACGCTGCGAGGCATTTAATTTCAACTCCAATTTTCAGTATAAATAGAAACGGCAAAAGCATACAAATGGAAACGAATTGCGATTTTTCCAAAGTCTTTCGCATTTCCATGGCACGTGTGTGTGTATATCCTGAAAATGGCATATTTAGGGCTTTGATGCTTCGCCTATTTCACAATGTTTGAAATTCACATTCGCCCATTTTGTTCATTGGCAAATTAGAAAAAGCAGCTTCACAGACGACAGAAAAAAAAATAACAATAGCGAAAGAAAACGTCAAAAAGGTAGAGAGAAAGAATCGTTTACCTCTTTAATTATGTCATGAGTTGGCAATCTCTTTTAGAATTAACTCCCAGACGATTTTGCCAGCCACCTTGGTGCAAAGCTTAGGATTGAATTCCTAGAGGAACTTGCCCTTTTGTGGCCATTTTGACATACACACCGACGAATTGCGTCGCTCCGAATACTGCACCGTCACCACCGTATGCTACGTATTGATATGGTAGGGATTATACTTCGGTTCATTTTCGTTCATCAACACCATCTAAATCAATTCGGAGAAGGCAATCGAACCAGAGCCAACATTAAACACTGGAATGGTGTGCAGGCAATAGGCTGGGATGGCATACATCAAATCTTATCTCGATCATTATTATTTTCGTTACGTTTGACATTTAGTACACGTTGCGAGGGAGAGAGTGAAACAATATGACGCCAATTCCAATACAAACAAACGGAACAAAACGTTTTTGTGAATCCGTTTTGTCTGCCCGAAAACGGCTAAAGATTCTATGGGGCCACACACGTTCTCACACACTTCCCGTATTCCGTTTGCTCGTTGAATTTTGTACCCGAAAATCCATTTAATTTATTTCTTTTACATGGCGACGGAATTAAAGACGAGAATAAAATGTGCGCGTTATGTTACTGTGCCGAACGAATGTGAGGTTTTTTCCCGCCAGCAAACGCAAACGAAAAGCGCTTTACGATTAAAATCTTTCTCGTTTACCGCGTTGGTTCGATGCCTCCATTGAAGTTCGTAGCCAATTTGAGAAACAGCAGATTACATAGTACATGCATGTGATCTAAGCGCTCTTAGATTACAGTCACAATGTGACTGAGTCACATATATATACACAAAAGAGAAATTGATTTTTTGTGTGCTTTCCATTAGCAATTCTGTAGCGTTTGAGAAAAAGGGGGAGCAAGACCAACCGAACCACCCAAATGATGGAAGAGAAAACAGTCAAATGCCAAATAAAACAGGCATTGAAAAAAAGATTCAAGCTTCATTAGCGAAACAGCTTTTGATCAGGCTTCAGTGTCTGTGCATTTGTGTATGGGAATTCGCTCTGCTTTTTTTATGTGCCGACAACATTGTTGCCGCTTTTGTGCCGCTGCCACGTTTCGGATAGAGACATAGAAAACAAGAGCGCCTGCAGTCATAGACAAATCGTAAATCAGATTTGGCATGAAAGCAACAGACAAATGTGGGAAAATATTCGAGTGATCGAGAAATAAAAAACAATCACAACGCAGAAAATAGCACAAGCAAATGTGTTGCACAATTAATAAATGTTACATCACGTTGTACAATGTACATAGTTCAATTTCCACATTCGCATTGATTGTATTATTGCCTCTTTCACTCATTGGGATACAATTTTGTAATACATTGATTTTTGCAAAATTAAAATTTGAAATTGTATACATGAATTTAAATAATTTGGTGAATAAAACCCATTGTTCGCAACTCATTTAATATTGATCATATTCATACATTTTGATATAACCAATGAATATATATTTTATATTGTTAAAACAAAAAAGCTCATGCTTAAAAATAACAATTTTGTGCATCGTCGCGTCGACAAAAAACAACCTTTTTTTGAATCCACTCAACGGGCACCATTGATTGATTTGGGTATTTTATGGAACAAATTGAAAAGTGCTCGAGTGCAGGGCTCAAGTGGTTTTCTGCGAAGATATTATCTGTTCTCATCATTTTACGCATCTCGAAAGGTCTCGACAAGTATGAAATTGGTCTGAAGAATATGATTGGATTTGTAACTGAGATAAACAAAATCCTTAATGTGAAAAAGAATGTTGACTACATTGATGTACAATATGCTGAAGTAAAAAATATAATTCGTCTAGTCATTTCAAGTTAGATACGCGAGTACTTGCGTAAATGAAACAATGGCCATTAAATTAGAGGCTGCAAATCAAGTTTTATTTTTTAACAGAAAAAAGGGATTAAGAAATCCTTGTTCAATGTACATTGTCGAACTAAGTTCTGTGTTCAAGATTCAAATTCTATTAAATGGTTGCCTTATCTTTCAGTGAAATCCAGCTCGCATTTATTCGCGGTATTTCAATTAAAATTTCATTCAAAGTCGATATTGCATTTTCCATTATTATTCGGGCTAAAATATTGATAGTTTTATCTTGGCGAACAGTCCAGACACCAAGACCAAGAGGCAACGACATTGTATAAATATTTGTTGTTGTTGCTAGTGAACTGGCAGCATAAAAGCGTGTGTAATTTTCAAAACAGAGAGTAAACTTTATTATTATTATTGAAAAAAACATAATTAATATTGAATGGATAAAAAAAATTTGGTAGTTTGAACAATATTTTATCAAATTAAAACAAATGAAGTAGAATATCTCGTTCGAAAATTAATCAAGCAAATATTTTCCACAAATGATGGAACAAAATTATTTTGGAGCAAAATATTTAAGTTCAATCTTTTGAACTTTCAAAGTTTCATCCTTAAACCAATGCTTTTGAACAGATTTTCGGTAATAAAATATAATAAAACTCTGCAATTTCCATTTTATATATTCTGCAATCTGCATTGTTATAGTTTGCGCTAATTGTATCGTTCTCAGAAGCGAACTAAGCATAATATGGCATTTCTATGCAAAAATTGTGTAAATTTCATTCATTTATTCAATTAACACAGACCTGGTTATTAGTTTTTCTTAATTTATGAATTCGGCGTACATCCTTGGATGATAAACCTTTGAAATCGCACAGCACTTTGAAGTATGTATACTAGGGCGGGTCGATTTGTAGGGAGTGAAAAAATTCGACAATTTCCCTATGATTTCCGTATTCTATGGGTTATTTCAAGAAAATTTGCCCAAGGAACCATACCTCTATCGTTAAAATCGAGTCCCCTACTTTTTGTAGGTAGATTTTTTTCCAAAATTGACGTTCGTAAGAAATGTTACCTACACGTTCACATCCATAACTCAAAAACTATCGATCGGATCTAATCGCCAGTAGGCGCGTTGGAAAGGTGAGCTCATTCTGATCAATTTACAAAACAAAACCTCCAACATTGGTCCTACGGTTCAAAAGTTACGGGCATTTTTGTCCAAATTTTGAACCATTTTTCCATTTTTTTCATGATTTTGTCCAAAAATATTACTTTCATGGCCATTTTTTAGGCTCAATCCATTATTTTATTCAATTTACAATTCAAAACGAAGAGTTTAAGCCCAAATTTATCGAATTCGGTTGATTAGTTCAGGCGATATTGCTAAAACAAAATAACACATAAAACCAACTTTTTGATTTTTTTTCCCCTTTTTATTTTTTTTTCTACAAAAATTCAAATTAAGAGATAATAAAGTATCTATCAACCTATAATCAAAAAAAAAATATTCAATTTGAGCGAAATATAACGTATTTTTTCAAAACAATACTCTTTATCAACATAAGTGTATAATATACACTGTATATCGACATGTGTTACAGATTACAAGCAACGCCACCATGCTTGACATGTGTGAGATCATACTTTATTGTTTACAACTCAATATAGGGACTGAATATCGGCGTAAAATGTGTTATTCCTATTGCGACGATTCAAATGGCTATTTTTCATATACGCACCAATACATTGTCACACACTGGCATCGTCTCTGTTGTGTTGAATGTATTGAGCACGTTGTTGAGCGCGCAATTCACAATACATTCAACACAACAGAGACGATGCCAGTGTGTGACAATGTATTGGTGCGTATATGAAAAAAAGCATATAATATTGCAGTGTATGCTAGTTTTGTTTGAGCGTCATTTCAGTGAAGTGTTACTTGAAATAACTAACAAATAATCAAACTATTTTGAAATTTAGAAAAGATTTAAAGGTAAGTGTAAAAACATTGCTTACTATTATAGTTAATAGTTATATTATTATTCTATGAAAAACAAATTTAATTCTTTTAGTGACGATTTAAAAAATGGATTCAGAGCCTGATTCATCGCAAGATCCAACAGATACCCAACGCAGTAGTTTGCAACATTTGGTCTCTCATGATGTTTTTTCTTTTGGCGTGGCTTGTGAATTACCTGATATTAATCTGTCAACAAAACGAGATATATTGAAGTATTATTTTTTCTTGGCCGAACGTTCAAAAGCCCTAAGCAAAATGTTTTCGTATAAAACACTTACTCCCCAAGTAGCAGACAGATTGTTCGAAATTTGGAGTCAACTTAATATTGAACTTATACTCAAAGGTAGCATCATTAGAAAATTGAATGCTTTCATTGACGCATATTATAATGCAGTTAAACAACGAGTAAAACGCGCAACAGAATTCCAAAAGTTCGTAGAATCAACAAACGAATTATTCAACATTGGAAAATGTAAATGCAACTTGAAAGAAAACGACTGCTCATGTGGATCTATCCCAGAAAACTTAAACTATTTCATGCGCGATCAATATAATGACAGAATACAAACGATACCGGAACACGATAGTGGAAGTGAAGAGACGATACCAACGACTATACCAACAATCCCAGTGAGCAACGATCCTACATACACACCAGATGATGACGAAATGGAAGTTGATGTGAGAGGAGTTTCAGAATTAGTTCTATCACCACAAACATACACTCACAGATACAATACTAAAAACTATGCAATGATGTGTGACAGATTTGGTGTGCATGATAGAATGGGATCAGCATTGGCAACAGCTCTGATGGAAGACCTGGGCGTAAAAGATGCTCATGACAATCTTGTCATCATGGATAAAAGTAAACTTCGTAGAGAAAGAGAAAAATGGAGACAAGATGCACTTCGTAAGCGGTATGATGGCTCGAATTTGATATCATTTTCATTCGACGGCAGAAAAAATGATGCTCTAACTTTAGAAAAAATTGATGAGAAGTTGCATCCAAGGATGGTTAAAGAACCTCATCTAGTTGTTTTGAGGGAACCAAATTCTCAATTGATAGGCTACACAAAAGTAGAAAGTGAAACTGCGGAAAGCAAAGTCAACAAATTGATCGAATTCTTCCAAGAAAAACAACTGTCTCTCGATTCATTAATTGCCATATGCTCTGATGGTGAACCAACAAATACTGGCGTACACGGTGGAGTTTTGCGACTATTCGAAAAACTGTTAACTATATAATAAAAGTATACACGCCAATGTATTTCAATGTTAAGTATCATAGCTCTGCCGTATACGGTAGTACATTACTTTTTAAATTTATTACTTGGACCCGATTTTTACCATCGAATTTACGTCAAGTTGTAAATACAGTAATTCAAGATAATGCATATTTTGCACACTCAGAAAATATCTTGCTATCTATGTTGTTCGATGATAGAATGGAAAAACGAAACATTGCTATCAAGAAGATTTTACATTACCGAAGAGATATTGTCGACCCAACGGAACTTAGAGTTTATAAAAAACCTCTTATAAACTTTAATTGTACGGAATATACAAATATGATTGATTTAAATGACGATACCATTTTATTCGAACCACCGTTTACGCAAAGTCATTCGTATGAACATTTGGAGGGATATTTAAATTACGAAGAGCCACCATTCGATGATCCACAAATTCCTTTACACATCCAAGGAACGGAAAGACATATCCAATTGCTGGCTGCCACTGCTAAACGAGTTGCAGGAAAGAATGTAGAAGGCGCTATGGCGACGACATTAGAGAGCCGTGAGAAAACACCCAGACTTGAAAGCAAACAAGACTTTCAGAAAAAATAATGTTTTTTTTCACATTTTTTCTTTTACTACACTCAAATTGAATATTTTTTTTTTGATTATAGGTTGATAGATACTTTATTATCTCTTAATTTGAATTTTTGTAGAAAAAAAAATAAAAAGGGGAAAAAAAATCAAAAAGTTGGTTTTATGTGTTATTTTGTTTTAGCAATATCGCCTGAACTAATCAACCGAATTCGATAAATTTGGGCTTAAACTCTTCGTTTTGAATTGTAAATTGAATAAAATAATGGATTGAGCCTAAAAAATGGCCATGAAAGTAATATTTTTGGACAAAATCATGAAAAAAATGGAAAAATGGTTCAAAATTTGGACAAAAATGCCCGTAACTTTTGAACCGTAGGACCAATGTTGGAGGTTTTGTTTTGTAAATTGATCAGAATGAGCTCACCTTTCCAACGCGCCTACTGGCGATTAGATCCGATCGATAGTTTTTGAGTTATGGATGTGAACGTGTAGGTAACATTTCTTACGAACGTCAATTTTGGAAAAAAATCTACCTACAAAAAGTAGGGGACTCGATTTTAACGATAGAGGTATGGTTCCTTGGGCAAATTTTCTTGAAATAACCCATAGAATACGGAAATCATAGGGAAATTGTCGAAAAAAAAATCGACCCGCCCTAATGTATACCCTTGTCTGTGTGTTTGAAGTTCCAAAAAAAAAGTGTTTCTGCAAAAATGAGCCTCATGGGCGCCTTTTCCATGCCGTGTAGAAGGCTCATCAAAAATTCATTGCGTTGCAAGTATTTGCATAAGCCTGTGTCAGACATTTCACTGTTAGTTAGCCCCATATTACCGTTTTAAAGTCGACGCATAAAAAAGTTATGTTTATGATTTGTTGCCAACAACAGCAGTCTGAGCAGCAGTGTCACGCGTAAAATCCCCTTCAAATAACTACTAAAGAAAACAAATAACACGGCGATAATCAAGTATGTGTGTGTAAATATCAGTCGTCTTGAAAGTGGAAAAGTTTGCGATTTTCTCGCATTCACGCGTCTGATCATCTTTTACGATTTATACATTGAATTTATGACACCAATCTAAATCAAGAAATTCTCACACGCCCCTGCAATCCCAAAAGTGAATCTCATTTTATCCATTTATTCAACATTTCATTAGCAGATGGTATCATAAATTGCAAACACATCAGCTGGTTGATGCTCTGTCGCTCCATGTGACGACGGCAACATTAGACGAAGTGTTCGGTATAAAGCCAACGAAAATCCTGTCGCAACTAATTTATAGAGATTGTCGAAGCACCTGAAAATGGCATCCAGCCGTGAAAAGTCATGAAGATAGCATATTTCAATGTTTTTTTTCGTTGCAAATTTTATTATGAAACGTTTGTTAAAATGTATCGAGGGTGTATGTATGCGTATTAAGTGAATATCAATTAACTAAATTAATTAAAGCCACTTTAAAATTGTCTCCTGTTTGGCTTTAATGAGCGTGGGTTGATTAATTCGACTTATTTCCAGACTTTTAAGATCCTGAGAGTTTCGTTTGAGTAAAGAGAAAAAAGAAATGGGGTGAAACAAGTCTTTCAAGGGTTAAGGGGAAGGTTATTTCTTTTCTGAAATTAATGAAGCACAGATTTTATTGACGAGAAAAAGGGGGAAAACCAAATCTAACAGACAGAATGGTGGTTTTAAGGCCTAGGTCAGAATAACAATTGTTCTTTTGTTTCTTGTTTTTCTTTCTGTTTCTGTTTCATCGGATCATTGAGCTGTTTTGTCCTTGGGAGCGCATCTTTGATACTGTGCAGTAATTAGCAGCCCAAAAATAATTATTTTCATGTTGGATTATAGTTTTACGTAACATATTTCGACTTTTTCAGAAAAATTGTTTTTTTTAACAAAATTCGACTTTGAAATTCTGGGGTTTTAAATTCGGATTTTGTTCAGTTTTTCACGAAGAATTTTGTGGTGGTTTCAGTTTGAAGGTTCGATTGAGCATTTCGAAAAATTAACCCAAAAACGCTAGTTAATACCGACCTTATTAACATATTAATAAGATAATTGATCTTATTAACGAGCATTTTTGGGTTAATTTTTCAAAATGCTCAATCGAACCTTCAAACTGAAACCACCACAAAATTCTTCGTGAAAAACTGAACAAAATCCGAATTTAAAACCCCAGAATTTCAAAATCGAATTTTGTTAAAAAACAGTTTTTCTGAAAAAGTCGAAATATTTTGCGTAAAACTATATGTTGGATAACGTCAATCTTTTGCCAATCACTTCAAAGAGACTTACCGATTCGGAGAAATGATTCGGTCCCAATTGTTTGCGAACATAAGACAAATGGATTGAAAATAAGCAAAAAAACACGCCATCTCTCTCATCGCTGGACAATTACAAGAGGTCGACAAGATTAATGACACCAAATTCACAGCTATTATCGCATTGAATGTCTATCAATATTGCGTTTAGGTATTTGTTTTGCTTCTTCTTTCTTTCTTTCTATTTATAAATAAATCGGGTCAAGTTTATGCTGTATGCGTGTCGCCATAAGAGCTACTAATCTGAAAAAAAGTTTTTTCTTCTCGTTGCTGTCATGAAATCCTTTTCGATCCGAAACCCATATCCATTTGAAAATTTTCGCACACTTTTTCGTCATTTTCTCAGCAGTGCACGAAGAGATTATGGATTATATCATTCAATTGAATCTTTAATTTCGATGAGCAGACTGCAGTATTTCAAAGCGAGAAAAGCGATACGATGGCATTTAAAATCGCTTAAAATGTCACATTGCCAGTTCAAAGGTATTAGTCAATTTCGTGACTGCACAATATGAATAAAAACGAAGTTTTAAAAACAACTTTTGTTTTTGTTTACATGTCAACCCCTTTTGTTCTCTTTGTCGAGGCGTTACAACGTTTATAAATACAAAGATAGAGGAACAGTAGATAAAATTGGCGCAAAATAGAGACAGCAGAAGGGAGAAAAAATATCGAAAAACTTTTTGATAAATGGCTGGTGGAAAAAGTTTTTGCCACTCGATGAGCAATTTTCAGTTTAATGAAAGAAAATGAAAAACACACTCGTGCACGGGTTGTGTGTGTGCGCGCGCGTTTATTTCGCATGGGAAATTAATTATTATGTTCAATTTGAGAGATTGCGCGTACATGTTCGCAGTTTATATCGCGTGTGCAAAACAATTAATGAACCAGATAATTTCATTGGAATTGTTCTTTAAACGGTCAATTTGCCGTGCAGTACAATCCAATATTTTTTGCGTTCGCAAAATGAAAAGTTATCGCACCCGTTTGCGATGAAGGAACACATAACATTGCGACTACGTGCAAAACTTGAATTGCCATTTGTAAAGCCGAAAAATTGCTTCTAATGAACATTTATCAAGAATAAATGGTTGGAACGAATGATGGGAAAGAAGAAAAAAGAAAATTACTACAATTGATAATCTTTGTGAAAAGTTTGTGTGTGAGTCGGTGACAAGCTGCGCGACCGACATGAACTGGCTGGGTGCATTAGCTGTGATGTGTCACACCAAAAGCATCAGTGATAAATTTCCACTGGTTGATTGCCTTCACTGTGAGGCGCACACCCACACATTTCGTCGCCTCGAAACAAATTCACCCACCAGTGGTAGCAGCAGCTTTATCCAGTGCAAATGAATCGACAGTAGGAGATAACATTCGATGTTTAGCTCGAATCACAGTTGGTTATTTTCTTGATCACACTCGCTTTTTCATCTCATTTCTGTTTTTCTCTTCTGCTTTTCTCGTCTTGTTGCCATATTTTAATCTTTTAAATTTACTTTTGCGTCGCTTTCAAAAGTATTCACTCGAGAGACTGGTTTCAAAGTTAGCTTCATGTGTCATCATCGAATTCTTTGGTCGTTGGAAAAACTTTCGCCCATGATAAATGGTTATTAGTTTCATTGTAGTTTTGCTGCTGCTGCTGCATTCGTTCGATTTTTCTGCAACAACGTAAATTCAATTCAATTTCAATTTTTCTTCATTGCGCGCAAGCAAATCGGCTCTATCCCAAGCAGCTAGTAATAACAGCCGCAATTGTGCATTCATACACACATATTCAAGGCCAAATAGTGTGCAAATGAAGGAATTGAAAAGTTTTTTTTGTGGTGATGCTCAGAAAATGATGAGCCACACGAAATGGGTTTCAACTAACTCAATATTTTTCGAATAGATGAATGGAAAAATGTGCTTCTTCATGCACTGAATGAAGAAGAGAGGGCGAGGGAAAAAAGCGAGCACCTTTTGCCTCGAGAATTTGATGTAATTTTTTTACAATGCATACACACACATACTCACAAAGCGGATAGAAGGAAGAAAAGTGAAGGGGAAAAAATGATTGAAGTGGGTGAAAATGCTTTAACTTAAACCGCATAACACTTGAAATGCGAAGTGCATACAAAGGCTGTATTCTGATGGGAAAATGCGAACAAAAATCCGATTAAAATAGAAACTCGCTATATAGCGCAGATCATAGAGCATCAAGTGTGTGCGAAATGAAGAGCATGCTTGCACTTTTGCGAAAAAGATGCATAATAATTTATCCCGTCTCGTGAAAATGGAATAACGAACAATAATGGAAAGAAAAACGAACGACGATGAATACAACTTTAGACTTGGGTTTTTTTGCTTTGCAGTCGATCTTTCCCTTTCCCGCTTGCGAGAACGCTGAAATTTCAATTTACATAACTTAACAAAGTCGGATACAGCCATGGCCGTCGTCGTTATCATTATTATGCGCATCACCACCATAAGACCTGGCAGTTTGTACAGTTTTGGTTTGAGAGCCAATGAAAACCAAAACGCGCCACACAATCACTATCTCAATGCGTTTGGTTCAGTGAATTCTCTTGTGGGTTAGCATGACACCGTATAGTAGCATTCGACACCCAAGGGCTATAATATCTCACAGAGTAAATGCTCTGCAAGAACAACAAACAGTGTGCTGCACACAAAATTAACTTGAGCTACCAATTTTCCATTACAATACCGCATTCTTATTCCGTCGACGCTCTCTCTCTCTCTCTCTCTCTCTCTCTCTCTCTCTCTCTCTCACCCCTTTCTATATGTGCGGGTTTTTTCCTTCTTTTGGGATGGATTTCAAGAAAAATCATTTCAAAAACATTGAATGAAAAGCAAATTTACCACAATTTCCACTTAACTAAAAATCAAGTGGCGTACAATTAATGCCTTTCTTGACGAACTTCGAGGCTATGAAAAGGGTTTGGTCTTCAAATAAATATGAAATCTTTTGGTCGGCTTTCTCTCGGACCACAGTTCTGCGGGCTTTGTGCACGGCAAATAGCGAGATGTGTGTGTTTGTGTGTTTGGGTGAAAGCATGCATTTTATTCGAATTTGAATGAAGTTTATTGCGCTAATAACAACCGTCAGTAATTCAGCCAGCGGGTGTAGTATGAACGTTAAATATCCGGGCGGGGAAATGCAGTTAAACCAACTTTTATGCATGCATACAAATTATAATGGTGCACCAACCACTTGCAGTTTCTATTTAATAGCAGCGCTCTGTAGATTATTCATTAAAGAGAGTGCATGAAAGTTGTGTGCAGATTCAGATTGACCGATGCGAATGCTTTCAACCCAACATCTTTTTTACATTTTCAAGATAAGCGCAGAATGCGATCGTAGCGCTCGTGTTTTTCTCGTCTTTGTTTCATGTTGCTTGGCATATATGGAGCGGGCGAGTGAGTGAAAGACGGAAATTTCCACCGAAACTCCGTTTTTCAAAACCAACTTTGAACTGGCGTTCTAGATCGTGGTCGATATTTTGCCAAAATTCCGTAGGTGAGAAACTGATCAAAAAGTGGGTGAATCAAGTGAAATAGTTCAATGTTGGAAATAATTTCACTGAGATTTGCCAAAAGAAATAAATTTCAACTAAATAGGCCAATCAAAACGGCTTGTTAACTAGATGGAATTCAACTCTTATGCTCTTGTATTACTGCACTTAAAACATTTACGTATACGAAATTGGCAGTATTATTATTGCGCACAACGATATCGCTCGATTCAGTATGTGTGTGATGGTGCACACGATGGTGGTTTTTCGACAATTTTCGCCCCAAAAACTTCGCTTAATTATTTTCTGAACAATGGTTTAATCGCGAGCATGACTGAGTTGATATTTGTTTCGAGTGCATGGCAACAATTTCGGTGGTTTCACCGTGGCCCGAGTATGCCATTTGCAGCTCGAACGCAACTTAGTGAATAAGGTGACACCGTGAGTACGTTGCAACGGTTCTTTTGAAAAAAGGAAAAAACAAGCTGAAAATATTCGTAGTGTAAGATTGTAATTAAAAGCCAAATAGAAAAGTAAACTTTTGCATGATGACATGTTCTCGCACATCAAGTGAGTGAAGGAGACGCGTTTCTTATTCAAATATGTCTTCGTGTGTTCTGGTGTGTTCAAGCACATCTCGCATGCAAAGGCTAAATATTTACGAAAAAAACAAAAGAAATGCAAAGATCAAACCAAATGAATGAGCGCGCGCAAACACAGCAACCAGTTAAGCGTAAAGTGAGAGGCGTGCTTGTTAACGAGCGTACAGTGTATTGTACAATGTTCACATTTTTGCTATAGATACTAGCGGTTCCATTTAAACGGCGATAATAAATTTGCACGCGGAAAGCTTTTCCGTATGATTTCAGCTTTTGTCACTGACATTACCCTTCTGCTCGGTTGTGGTATGGGTATGGGAACAAGTGCAAACGCGAGTGCTCGCGCTACTGTGGTCCTCTTTTATGTTCATTTGCGATGGTTCATTACGATATGAGAGACAGTTGTCGGAATTCTTGCGATGGTTTTTCACTCGGCAAATTCGTTATCGCAACAGTTTTATGTTAACGTGCGCGCCGTGTAAGAGACAGAAAGAGAGAGAAGCGGTTTTGTTTGTTGATTCAGTTACGCGGCATGTGAGTTTGTGTGTGTGTGGGTGCAGTGAAGAGCTTATGCAACGTAAATGATGTTGAAAAGAGACTCGTTGACGGCAATATAAACGTTATTATGAATGACATGCTCGCTATCTCGCAGCTAGTTGATGATCTCGCACAACATCTTGCCATTTTTTGCTCATCTGAAATTTATGATTGGCGAGGCAAAGTCGGTGAGCGTTTTTTCCTCTCTTTCCCTTTCTCTCTCTCTCTCTCTATCTCTCTCTCTCTCTCTCTCTCTCTCTTTCTCTCGCTCGCTCGCTGTGTTACCGTCACTTTGATAAAAAGTTGCAGAATAATTTTTTTTCGTGCTGTTGTTGTCGTTGTTGCCATTTTCGCTGCCAGAATCATCCATTTACACGTATGACTTGTATCATATTTTAACAGATAAACGCAAGCACCCCTGGTGTTGACAATGTCAACGTCACCTGTTTCACCACTATTTTTGCGCTAGCAACGCGACAACTCATAACTAAATTCATACACTGATGTTAAAAGACGGTGAATAGCAACGAGAAAAAAAATTCCATTCCATTTAGTGGAATTCATAAATTTACCAAGCTCTTACACTCGAACTAAATAGAAAAAAATTACCACTTGATGACAATTTAAGCACATACTCGAGGAAATAAAATCCAAATTATTACCAGTTGTGTGGTTTGATTTCATGAGTTTCGTGGTGGCAACACAAAAAGTCACTACACGAAGTAACGAAAAATATTCGAGATGAGCAAACTGTTTACTCGTGCTGTTGCTGCTAGTGTTATTGCTCTGATATATTTAATATAAAAGTAGCCAAAGAAAAGGCGAGCATCTATGTGTATGCGAAATAGTTTTAGTGAATTTCTTTTTTATTTGTGGCAACATAAAGGGTTATCTATGCTCATATGATACATCTAACTATCCGTTAAATTCTAAATGAATTCGTTGAAGGAATTTGCGGTTTTCAAAACCGTCCCCAGCAAATATATGTCACTTAATAAGAGCATACCATCTGGGTAGAAAGAGAGGGGACATTTGCTCATACGTCAGCGACGACATTAAAGGGCCGAATGGAATTCCAGCTGCTTTTTCCTCCGAGTTTCATGCATTCACATAAATTTCGAAGCCAAACTAAATTGAATCAAAAAAGACAGGGAGAGAGAGAGAGAGAGCGAACCAAAACAGGGAGATTGCAAAAATTTGGCACTTCGTGTTTCTAATACAGCGAAAAAAAATTGTTTCGTGCGGATTTGTGTTTTATTTTATTACGTTGGTACTACTTAGGTATGCAGCGAGCGAAAAACATTTCCATGTTAAAGTGATTCGTATTACCCGTATAACTCACAAGCGCCGCCGGGAGAGAGACAGAGTCAGAGACTCAACCTCAGAGTCAGAGCCAGAGACAAAAAACCTAATCAAATATGTGCTGTTAAATGCTATTTACATTTTTCATTGACACAGCTTTCATAAACCATTTTCCACGTAGAGCTTTTCGATGATGAAGGCTTCAGTGCGCTTGGAAATGCCGCTTTTTCTGCTGCGTTGAGTTTCGAGATTTGATTAAATCTTTTTTTATGATACAATTTCATCAGTTCGGTTTGTTCACTTGGCTGTGATAAATCATCAGAATATGGTTAGATCGAACAACCGCGTATTTGTACTTGATGGAGGAATTAAATATTTGTCAAAAATGTATTATATTAAATGACGTCAAGGCGGAAATGTATTAATCGGAAAAGTAGTAGATCGAACTCTAATAGGAAAAAAGCCATACAACAATTTTGTAGAAACGTTCGGAAATCAGAACGTTGATTTGATGAACAAGACAGAGCACATCCGCTATTTGGAGAGCGTGTTATGAGCTGATGTCAGCAGCACTAACTAACGTCAGCTGCTGATATCAGCTGCTGACGAATATGCGTTGCGTTGTTTCAACGTATTTGCAGTATAAAAACGAAAGGGTTAGCAATCATAACAATGGATCGTTCAATCATAACATTGGTATGTTTGGAGGATATCTCATTTTTATACTGCAAATGCGTTAAAACAACTCAACGCATACTCGTCAGCATACTGACGTTACATAGTGCTGCTGACATCAGCTCATAACACGCTCTGATTATTTGTTTCAAACCAATTCCACGAAAATGGCCAATTAATTTGATTAAATAATCTGAAAACATTTTTTACTCATCAATTTGTAATATTGCATCAATATGCGTAAATATAAAACATAAATGACAGATATGTAAACTATTCGAGCAAGGAAAAAAAAACATTGGTCAAAATAGTGACATTTTCATCATCATCATATTTTTCATACGCTGCTATGCTTGAATTTCAAAAAAATAAAAATCCAATAACAACGAATGCTCGAAATGGCCATAAAAACGACGCCCAAATCTATGCTCTTCATCTTTGCAAAATACATCGATATGATCGCACATTGTATTGGAAATATTTCCTGGAAATGCCAATCGGTTTAAAATCGAACCATGTTGCACACCGCATCATCAATGTTCCACACCAAATCATTGCGGCAGCAAAAAAAGGGTATAAACATCAATGCTGTTAATCTAGGAACTATATACCTCCCGTGCGGGTGGATTTTATTAGCAAAACTTTATCGGAAAATGGTTTGAATTTATTTTTTCGACCCACATTTTTGGAGCTTCAAATTTTAAAACTTTTGGTATTTGAGCTACCCTAGTGCGCAATCACCATCAATCGAGGTGAATGCTAGTTTGCTAGTTTGGGTGTGTGTGTATATTTCTCTCTCTCTCTCTCTCTCTCTCTCTCTCTCTCTCTCTCTCTCTCTCTCTCTCT
>NW_022595255.1:638144-696417 GCF_009176505.1 Sitodiplosis mosellana
TCTCTCTCTCTCTCTCTCTCTCTCTCTCTCTCTCTCTCTCTCTCTCTGTGTGTGTGTGTGTGTGTGTGTGTCTTCAAGCGCAAATCAAAGATGACAGCTTCTTTTTTTTCGTGTGTTTGTGAATGGAAATTTATAATTTGATCGCCTCAATTTGATTGAGCACATGACAATTTCGATGGTTTAGTGGGAAATGCGAGGCAACGTTCGTTGAAAACACCCATAGATTTACACCGAATGTCGTACAAATCAAAAAAGGAACCGTTCTTTTTTTTGCGCGATAACAACATAACGTGATTGACACCTTATTTGCGTGCGCTTCATTTTAAATGTGTACGTTTGATACAAGCGGGATGTGAGTGTGTGTGTGTGTGTTTTCGAGTGGTTTGGTTCCTGTGGCAGCCATCAACATTCAAGTAACGTGTGTAATGCGCCAAGCAATTGCCAGCGCACATTGGAATTTTCATGTTTATTTCATTCTTCAACAATTTCAACGGAATTTTTCCACGAAAAAAATCGGATTTAAATTCCATACAGTTGATACGGCTCACACATACGCAATTTCACATTTTCAAGCGTATTCACGTGCGGTTCTTCAACGGTAAATTGTTTTATTTTGGTTACATACTCAATCGTTACGTATACAAATACTCAACGAAATCATGGTCCCGGAGGACCGTTTTCCCGCAAAATGCACAAATACGAGATATGAAAAAAAAAGTGAAGCATATTTTTCATCTGATTATTGCTTTCAACAATGGAATTCGCTCCTTCATAAAAATCAGGCTATTTATTATCGATTATATCCCGTTTGAATTGGTTTCAATGCCATTATTTTACTTAACATTACAATTGTTTCCATATTCTGCACAAAGAAATATAAATTCCTTTCCCTTTTTTTATTCTGGTTGAAATGCCAAACATTTCAATCGATTGATAGATTACCTTTTGAAATGTTGGCATCAAACACTCGATCCAATTTCATCTTATTCTCAAGCCAATTTTATTATTTTCCACTTCATCGTATCACACCATTCATCGTATCGAATATTTTTTTTTCCTTTGACTTCGCTTGTTTAACTCTTGTGGTGCTTTTTTTGTTATTCCCTACCGTTCATGTTGTGTCTGTGAGTTTTGCGTTTTTATCTTTCCCAAGTATTTCATTTATCGCTCTCCCGTGAATTCTTTACTGTTTTGTGGTTGATGAGAAAATACCGCGCAAAAAATTCATGTAAGCACACACACTCCGGCTGCACTACAGGAAATCAATAGGTGCACAGTTTTCGAATGTACGTCCGGTCCCCGTCCACCGGAAAGCGAGTGAAAAACGCCATTTTTGTAAAGAGCGCTCTTCCATTGGAGGTAACAGATTGAATGAAAAAATGGCGAGCGTGGCCAGGAATCACATAGGCGGATGCGATTAAGATTAATTCGGAAAGGGAAAATAATAATCGGCGCTTACAATCGGATTTTATTGTGATACTTCAGCTGATTAATGATAACATCTGATCAATGATAGTCGATTCAATAATTCAAGCCACATCCAAGTGATCGGTGACCAAATGTTGTCATAGTTTTTATATCATACCTATATGAAATTATTATCCGAACCATTTCATCCTTCCGATTTTTCCTTGTTTTGCGCTGAATATTCTATGTTTCTCAATTAATGTTGACTCCAAAAATTGGCTTAGTATCAATATCAATTGCATCGGTAATGGATCTCCATTCATTTGATTTGACCGCAAATTATTTGATATGATAAAATGGGATTTGCTTAACGTTTTATGGTTATTGTTGTAGCTGCTGTTGCGTAAAATCTCTTTTAAATGAAACGCTCCGAAACATTTTCAGATTGGGTAGAATTTAAATTAGAAGTCTTATGAATAAAACACGCGCACAGCTGAATGATTCACATTGATGGATTTGGATGATACGGAGAAACAAGAGGAATAAAAGGTGGTGTAGCACATTGAGAGCCGATTGTTTTATTGCAACATTCATTTAATACCGTTAATGGGTGTATACGCCTGTCATTTTTATCAACGAATATAAATGTAAATGTGCACATTGAACGCGGCCCTCCCAATAATCGGTCTCTAAATGTTCATAAATTATTAACGATTCCATTTTTTCGGCGACCGTGAAATATGAGCACAATTAATCCATCGGATGATGTGATATTCATTTTTGTTGCGCCCATTGGGACTCGCCTGCAATCGATAAAATCAATTTGCTCTCACTCCTTCCGGCACTCAAAATGGACCACTCAGCCGTATTTGAGCCCCACACACACTCACAGGATAGAGAAGAGAAAAAAACGACGTGTAAAGCAGGTATCAGGTATCTGGCTGTGATAAGGTCATTGAAAATATTCGCGTTGAATGGAAATGAAACGATTCGATTCGGTATGCAATAAATGCTCATATTAGAAACAATTTATTATTCCATTGAATGTCGCAAATGTTTGTCGTTCTGAATGCATCAAAGTTCGACAGCAAAAATGGAGTGATGTGTCAATCACAAGTGTTTCACTCCCAATGCATTTACTACGAAAAATTGAGCATGATTTCGGCAGATTTATCGGCGAGCCAGGGAAATTGTTCGCCATCCAAATCACTTCATCATTTTTTTATTGTGAATACATCATGAGACTGCTCACAGGCAAACATACATTTCGAGAAGAGTTCTCTTGGACTTAGCCATTCAACGTTAATCCCATTTAAACATATTTTTTTTGCTATACTCTCCATTGATGAAAATATTATGTTGAATCATCCACACACACACAGCCAGAACATTGTGGGTAGATTAGATTGTTATGGAATGATGAAATCGAATGCAAAAAAGTGTATCCGTCATCATTTCGGTCGAACCGACCGGATCAAGATAGAACTAAAGTTGTGAGAGCGTATTTTTCGTTTTCTCAATGGAACACAGTAATTTTCTCTCTCCCTCCCTCTCTCTCTCTTTTCCGCATAAATGAATATTCTTGAGATATACGTATCTGAAGCAGAAATCGACAAATAGCCGACGGTTTTATGCATAATAATAAGTGAATAGTACAAAAATATGGCGAAAAAATGGCCACAGAATTTACATCAAAGGATTTTCATATCCATCTTTTTGCATAACAAATAAGTGAAATCTACTTTAAATCTGGAAGAAGAAATTTTTTTTAATAAATCAAGTTGCCCAAAGTGTGTGAAAGAGAATAAATTATATGGCAAATCTTCTAATAGATTTCACAAAATGAGATGAGAAATGAAAAAAAAGAGACTAAAACGTGACTTAAAAACATTCTTTTTGATGCGGTTTTTATATGTGACACCCACTAAATGCTAATGCATTGCCTTTTTCTCTCATATATATCCGCTTACAGTGAGAATTCAGCATATTTCGCAGCATTCATTTTGCACATTTTTCATGAAAATTGCATATATTTTTTTTCTTCTTCTTCTTCTTCTTCTTCTTCTTCTAGTTGTTCCTTCAAAATCCAAAATGGGGCATTTTAAATAGAGGCGACAAAAAATGATAATCTCGTTATTTTTCCGCATTCGAAAACAGGCTCAGCTCAGCTGTCGAAAAAAAGAAAACGAATCATGAAATTGAACAAATACATCATGGTGTTCGGCCTGCTTTGAGAGGAAAAATATCACTCAGAAGAATGTTAAAGTAAGCGAGCCGAAAAAAGACTACAAAGACGAAGAAGAAGAAGAAGAACAGGATCAAGGGGAGGAGGACCAAGGGAAGAAAAAAGTGCTCGTAAGGACCCTTTCAGAAGACATTCGAAAATATTGTTTATTTTTGGCAATCTTTTCCAGCCTTTTAAGCTTTTCGCACATGCATGGATAACAAGTTTATTCTTTCCTATTTGCAAGAGTTGTCCCATTGTAGAAATGGTACTTACTCACGCGGGAAGCTCCTTCAATGATATGGTGAAATGCGAAAAATACAGTATCATTCTAGTTTCTTTTTCCGCCTGTTTCTCTCTCCCATTCTCTTGAAGCGTCAGTGTTGAAAAAGTAGTACCAAAATAAAATTCTTGAATTCTTTCTATACCCATTGTGGATAAACGGCATTTTGGTAACGTTGTTCGAAACGAACGATGACGACGACGACTCAAGTGGCACATGGATACGGTTCGGAGAAGAAAGGAAAAAAAACGCGCGCATACACACATTTTAAATTGCAAATTTTTCCCAACTTCGTCTCATTTGTTAGTTTTGCAGCCATTTGATGTTTACAAAGCGACCGAATCGACGATGGGAATCAAGAAATGGGAAGTAATGGAAATATGTAGTGCTAGATTTATTTCAATCGCAATTTTCGAATTCAGTTGAACAGAAGTGACTGGGTGAGAGTGAGAGCACCACGATTTACATAGCATCAACTAGGCTTCGGGTGGTGTGCGGTCGCACGTTTGAAGTCTTTAAACCGCTAAGAGATGACGAAAATCCCCAAGAATGAATTTTGAATTGTGCCATTCGACGAAAAAAAGCCGGTAAGCAGTAATAAATAATAAGTGAGTCTAGTGTATGTGTGTATTTATTTCGGTGGAGTATACATGTCATGCGGATGCATGGATGGCTGCTCTTAAGCTCACTAAAATGAAATTTGAGTTCATACATTGTGCTGCTATATCTTACTCGACCCCCGTCGCCACCCAAGTATGAAATAAAAAAAGAAGCATGACGACAGCCCTTGTGATTGTATTGTAGTGACAGTCATCATTTGTCGTCTGCAGCCATCATCCTACACACGTCAAGATTTCGAACGTGTTACAGCGCTGGTTGTTGCTAGTAACAGTTACAATTCGACGAGGACAACCGAAAAAAAAAGAAATAATATATACGCAACTAGCAAATATAGAACAAAGAAATAAATGAAATTCGAAACTTGACGTTTATAAATAAGTTGAGTACCATTCGCAACAATGATGATGATAAGCGCACAGAATTGAAAAGTAGTTTACGTGCTATCATTAATCGTCGTCGCGGATATGAGCACACTATCAATAGAAGTGTAATGTAAAAGGAGGCAAACCCACAACCCGCGACTCACACATCACATGAAAAAAGGAATAAAAGCGTAGATGCAAAATAACATCATGAATTTATAGATGCGCCACGCTCTTTTCACGTCGTTTATATTTTATTACACAATGTTTAACAAGTGTTGGCTACGCTGGAATTTTCCAACATCAATGGCACCAAATTAAATCGTTGGTTTTTGATATAATTCATGGCTGCCGCATGGAGAAGCACGCACTATTCAGCTTTTCACATTTTTTACTGACAACTTGTTTTCACTCTTTTTTTTGGCATCATTGTCATCATCGCATCAGCATAAATCACATTAAAGACGATGAGATCAAATTTTATGCGGCTTTTCAGACGACTACCCCATTCTGAAGACCGAACCGTGCAGCGATTATATATATGGAATAGATTTGAATGGATTGAACATAGATGGTTTCACCTCTTTTTTCTCTCCATCAGCCAACATCTTGCTTTTGATATTACATACATGGAGGAGCGTATCGTGCAATCTTTTGTTCGCTGACATCTTTTTTCCATTCGTTTTTCGCTTTCAAACCTTTGAAATTTGTAAAACACTCTTTTTGATTTGATTCATATTTTTCCAGCTGAATCAGAATTTAACTGCTTTAAATTACTTAATCCCGTCTGGGGCATTTTCTCCCATTTAAAACCTTTTTGCTCAGCCATTTGTTTGATTTCTTTGCATTCGACTCATTTCATAACATTGAAATTTGTCGCATGTCTCAAAGCGAAATAAAAGCCAAGAAGCCTTGCCGGCAGACGAGACCACATAGACGCCGGCTCAATTTCCTATGGAGACGTCATAAGCACATCATTTGTCGTTCAGACAAACTCATTCATAGTGTCAACGCAACTCATCGCATAATTTATATTTAGTCTCATTTTCGTTTCTTTATATTGCGTCGACATTTTTTTAAAGAACAGAAATTCAAACAGAAACTCATTTAAATCTCTTTTTTTAACATTTTTGTGAATAAAAAAATTAACAAAGCTAGTAACGGTATACAAAATTACAACCATGTCGGCTACACGAATATCCCTTTAAATTAATGTAAATAATACCCGAATCACAGACAATTCCAACACTTCTTATCGCATTCTTTCACTTCATTGAAATTCATGAATAAAAATCAAAAGCAATAAATGGTATAACAACTTTTTTCCCGCTTGTGACGAGGTTTTAATTAAAAATTGAAGTATTCGCACGGGAAAATAATTATGGCAAATACTAACAAAAACTCTCTTGAATCGCAGAGAGATGAATATCCAATTCAAACACTTTTAAGCTTCGTTGCATTATGTAATTATTACCGACGATTGAAAAAATCGATTCACATTACGATCAAACTAAATAGCAGCAAATTGATTTTACAAAAATAATAATAATAATAATTTACCTTGACGGGCGATAAAACTTCTGAAATTGATTTTTATTGGTATCGCCAATCATGTTCGCTTTGTTCGTAAGTTAAATCACTAATTCCGCGTGAATTGTACTCAGGAAATTTATTGGAGAAAATCTATAGCATTGGATAAGTGAAAACGGGAGTCGAGAAAAACTTCCAATGAAATATTTTCCACTTTTTCCCTGTGAACGCGATCGTGAAACCGCGATAGTTCATTTGCTCAAGGAAAAAGGTACGGAAAAAACTTCACAGTGTGTATTTAGTTACAAGGTTATTTGGAATTGACTTTTTTCACCGAGTAAAATGAAGATACGCTTTTTCTTACGCGATTACGGTATAGGCGGTTTTTTATTCGAATTATGTCAGTTGCATCGAAATGTTCCTATTGCTATGGGGAAAAGAGTTCGAAACAAAAAATATCTATCTCAAATTTGATTTGGCATAAGAGAAAAAATGAAATCAACTGTATGAATGTTGGCATACAACATACATGTTGTTTTCTATGAATTCTATATGTAAATTGAATGGAAATAACGTGAAGAAGCCGTGTCTAAATGGGCGAATATCTCCTGTGAAAGAGAAAAACAACAGGAACAGTTTAAAAGCGAAAAAAAATATCATTCGCATTCGAACCGGAACTTTCATGAAGCTTGATTAAACTTCGAATGTAAATAAACATATCGATTCAAATGTCATGCACTCATTCGTTCAGTTAATAATTTTTTACACATCGTTTCTAGCTTTTGGCATTTAAAATACGGTAGAATCATTGGATGAAAAAAAGACTCGCACGTATTACATTATTATTGAGCATATTTTTACATTACGTCCATTCAGGAGATAATTCAAGTCGAAACACATTTGGATCCCTTTGATGTGAAATATACATGTGTACTTAAGCAAGAAAAATTTAGCTTAAAGTGAACTCACTAAACACATCGAATTTGTTCGGATGCATTTTCATTATAAATGCGTGTTCGAAAAATTGGTTCGCCGAATCATAAAATTACTGAAACTTACCCAAAAATATTCAAAGAGAATTCGTTTTATGGTGCAAATATGGATGTTCGTAGGGCGTTTTCAAGAGAAACGAAAGAAAGCGAGCGAAAAAACACTGTTTTGTCTAATGTACAAAAAGATTATGGCCACCATATAACAAAGCAATTGCAAACGAATAACATATATTATCAAAATTGTAGAACACATTACATCCACATCATTTACTTTTATGGCCCGAATCGTTCAGTTCGTATGTGTTTTCGGTCTCAATTATGTGCCTCGATATTGTTATGTGTATATGGTCAACAGCACCGGAATCCGAAATATTTTTTGAAGTTTATTGTCGGCGTAGAAAAATCGCCTCTCCGAAAACGAACGAAGTGAAAAGAAAAAATCGGCAAAAAATAACGCTCGGAATGATGGGAACGCATTTTTTCAAGGCTCTGACCCCCGAGAAGGAAAATGTAATAACAAAAATCCGTAGACTTTTAGATATGCCAATCCTCGAATACCACAAAATGGACATCACACCGTTGCTGCAAGAGCATACACCACTAGCGACACCTTGTGGCACCGATAGTAATATACTATGTGTTTTAATGTATTTTTCAACACATTACAATCGGTGCCACCAGGATCGCCTGTGGTATATTGCTGTTGCAGCAACCTTGTGATGGACATGAAAACATCGTAGCATATTATTTGGTTTATTTCAGCCAAAGCGTAATTTTGGTTTAAGGTCGACTAATAAATGCTCATTATTTAGTTTCAATTTCTCTGGGAATTCTTTTTAATAATGTTTATCTTCTAATGGAAAATGAGGTAATCTTCATTTTGGTAGATCCTTAAATGGATTTCGGAAATAACTTTAGTCTCCCCCTCCCTCTCTCTTTCTCTGCTCATCTCTCCCAATTTATGCTAGGTACATCACTCGAACTCTTAGATAAAATGATAGCTTCTCTTCACCTTTTAAAATATCGCCTCATTTCACCAGCGATCGTTGCGATTTATTTCGATTAAAATCTAAATGGCCAAAAGTAAATTTAGTTTATTCGTAATCGTTAGGTTGGTAAATCGATTCAATTTCAAATCTACCCAGAATGTGTTTGCAATTTATTTGTGTATTTATTGCATTTGGAAACAAAGTTTTGTCGTTTATTTTCATAATGTTTATTGTGAGCAATTGTTTTCAATTTCATTGAGGAAACGAAACCGGAACGAGATAAATGTGAATTCTGACCGATGTCAATAGAAGCCATAATTTTCTTCTTTCGTTCTTTCTCCCGAAATAGAACAAGTCTACCTAATTTCCCGTTGGTTTGTGGCCTCGAAGAGCCGAGTAGATTTGTTTTCACCGTTGCCATAAATCCTGCGTTCATTTTGTGAAGTCGACACTATTTCTTTTTTTTTATCATTGCTTTAGTAAATCTTATTCTATTGTTTGATTGTTGTGGATGTGGGACATAAGATGTTTGATGTCAAAAAAGGTCATTTTTTCGGCTTCACACCACCACATTTCAAACAAAAACAAATAAAAACTGAAAAACAACATATATATAAGTCTACGATTGTGGTTGACATAATATATTCGTTTCCGAAGTTTTAATGCGTTACCAGTCGAGAATAAGAAAAATACGACTGGCATATCCAATATCACTATCAAAATAGCTTCAGTGGAGATTGGACTCATCCATCTTTCTTTCATTTTATACACCAACAAAAGTAAACGTCTTCGGTCAAACTTATCAACAAGAAAATCTACGGAAAAGCGAATTCATTCCAAGAAATGTTTTTTTTCTGTGCTGGCCATCTAATTCTCCAAAAAAAGGTCAATTCATTCCACTGATTGTTTCAAATTAAAAGCATTTTTTGTCGTTGCTTAACTGGTCTCCTTATTTTATTCATTTCTTTTGTTCTGTGAAACAAACAGTTTGCTGACATTTTTCCAATTGAAAAAGAATTTTTCCCCAGAAAGACGAAGACAAATATAATTAGACGAAGAAAAGAAGCAAAAATCGAAACTGGAACCAAATCCGCTTACAACAAGTCAATATGAGAAAAAAAAACAATTGCATAAATTCACTGTCAAAATAATGCGTTCCATTTCAATTTCGAACAATCAAAAATAAAATTTCCTATCTGCAGCTGCGATGTGGAGGAATGCGGGGAGACAAAAAAGTGCCACGACGCTGGTAACAAGCTGAAATTCCATCAGATTAGAAATAAAATTGCCTTTTTCTCAGAATGAACGATGAGAGAAAACACATCTTGATGGGCAAGAAATTTAAAATTCAAAAGCAGATAATAAATTATGATTTATTACATAAAAATGTTTGATGTAACATTTTTTTGTTGTTGTTGCAACCATAAAAACACACACACACCATGCTTTGGCAAATCAACTGTCAAAAAAGAACAAATATTTAACGGGAAGAGAGTTTTCTTCAACTTTTTAGATAACTTTAAGAGAATTTCTATGCTGAATAACAGGATGGAGATGAAGAGAATTCGAATGGAATGAGTGCGTTATAAATGCCTCAATTGTGAAATGTTTAGGTTAAAATGTTTTCATATTTGCACTTAATTAGTGTCATACATTTTTGCACTGATCGCTTTCTCAAGAGCCCTCCGGCTTTGTTTTTCATTCTTCTCCTTCACTTTGTCGGTTGCCAAGTTCCATTATAAAAGTGTGTTCATAATTTTCCATTTTGGCATTGAGTACTTTTCCATTTTTATCTCCAGCGACCGTTGATTTTGGTCAAACAAATCTGTTTAGGAGAGGGGGGGGTGTGTGGTGAATAGCAAAAGCAATCAGTCATTTGCACGACAAAGATCGATGCAAAGTTGAAACAGATAATCGGCTATGAAACGTGCATTTGGCACTTTTACGAATGGAACGGTCATTCATCCGTTGTTAACCTTTACCATTTGGGACACACAGACGCACACGCAACCCATTTAAAAAAAATTAAATCCTTTTGTTGATTTTTCGATTTTCGCTTCAATAAACTATTCGAGAAAAAAAGCACACAATGGGCTACACATCAGATATATCGGAATGGTTTTGTCAAACTTTGATTTGGCAAATGAACTTTGATTCACATGAAAATAACCTACTGTTGCCTTTGACACAGCGGTTAAGTCTCAGCCATACGCATTCAACGTGAAATAAGTGAAATGGTGGTTGACAACGAAACCGTTTAACTTTCGTACATTTGAAATAAAATTCATGGATGTATTTTGTATCGAACTGTCACTCTGACAGTTCAATTTCTATGTATTTCTTGATTGAGAGAGTTGCTCAGTTAGTTTAACACGAGCATTGGAAAGGAGCAGACGCATAAAATAAAGAGTTTGTTATTGTAACATTTCTTCCAACTATAAAATCCAGTTGTTTCAATTACAGTCCCGAACATATTTATTTTCATAAAATTTCTACGAATTTTCCCTTGTGATTCTTTTTCTTGTGAGTCAAAACATTACATCGAAAAATGAAGAAGATGTATGTCAATTTGATGAAGGAAAAAAGTAAATATCCGTTTAGCCTGACTACAGGAAATAGCGCAATAGTGAACATATGATGTATTACGAATGAAGCACTTGAAACTTCAACCATTTGATTTATTTCTGAGAAAATTTGACGCAAACATTCCATTGCGATGCCAAATACACACACTCACCAGCAGGAAACCAAATGTTTGAAGAAGTATACATTATTTTCTTTTTTTACCTAGCTCTTGTTTCTCTGATTGAGTACACAGAGTGCACATATTCAATTCTCATTCAGTTGCTTCCACATACGGTGCGATTCTGCGATTCCACTAGATGGTCGATAAATACACTGAGGTAAAGTGTGTTGGCAATCGTTAGGTATGACTATTTTACGGTAGGATTTTGGAGCTAAGCCAAAATGTAATGCAATCTATGGGGCCAGGAAACTGTCGAACAGGTATATTTAATTTGTAAAAAAGAGGAATTGGAATGGACTGGCCAGGCCAGCACAGGACCATTGCACATTTTTGCGATAAAACAAGATGCCCATTATATAAATAAAGATAAAACGAGACATACATTTACAGGAGCATTTAGACGGTCTTGCCGTGCAAAAGGAACACCGAAGGTAAAAACGTAAAAAGCATGTAACGGTCAATTGAATGATACAGTAAATTTTCCGAAATGCTTCGTTCCTCTCTGCATTTCTTCTCTCTCTCTCTCTCTCTCTCTCTCTCTCTCTCTCCCTCTCTCTCTCTCTCTCTCTCTCTCTCTCTCGCACACAAACACTCTTTGTCTTTCCTCGCAATGAAAATTTCACTTAACTTTTCGAGTTGAGTGAGCTTTGGCTAGTGGGTGGCATGGATACGGAACATAACGGTGCGAATATAGTATTCAATGGAAAGAAAACGGAATTCACAAGAGTAAATGAAACGAATCAATTGACCGAAAAAAAAGGTTGAAATCACTGTAACCATTTCACATCCATTCAATTTGCGCCTAGCATTCGACGATGCAGAAACAACTAGAGCACAAAAATGCTGGCACATTCATTTCGATTTGTTCACTGAACAATGTGTACTACGACTCGTTGTTGTTTTTTGTCGGCCAGCAACGCTGTAGATTTTTATCGAGGCGCTGTGTGAATACAGACAAAAGTATCGATAACAAAAGATATAAATCAAAATAAGAGTTCACTTTAACTACAGCTGGAATATCTTGGAAGGAATCCTTCAGGGGAAATCCGTTTTATGTTTGCCTCTGAAGCTCTTTACATTTGATGCACTTAAAATTGCATCCATTTCAATCTGCCAATTATTGACAAGGAAAAAAAACGCAACGAGTAAAAAAGGCAAGAACCACTGTACCTACCCCAAATACCGCTTTCGAATATAATTTATGTCAAAGTGCATAGTTTTGATATGTTCTTAACATTTTTTTGCTCTTTTGATAGTTTGGTTGAACGATCAAAGAAGAGTACACAGTTAGCATTTGTTCTCATTATTTTACTTTGAACATCGCATAAAGAAAACCGGTCAAGAAAACTACCACAAATATTTTGCAAAAACACTTGAACGAGAAAGAGATTAGAGTTCGGTGGTCTTTTGTCGCGAGTCTTTGTGATGGCAATAAATTGAATTTAGCATTTTGCTCGATGTCAAACATGTTCCATAGAGTAGTATCTCTTTCTGCGGAAAGCTAAAAACTCGTTCAATAGTCCTCCGCTCTTTTATCCTCTTTCGTTCGTTTGACTTTCTTGAGAAGTATTTTGACCAATGCAGGCATTGGCTTCATTTCTTCACTAATTTTTCTATATGTTCAGATTGAAACGGCGAATTCGAACAGAGAAAAGCGTCAAAGCTTTCTTTGGCACATAGATCAATGGATCGCATATCGGATTTGAGCGCAAACGCAACAAACGGAGAGTATTTTCTTTGCCTTGTGGACGACTTTGTTATTAGTAAAGTGGAATCGAAAAGACGCAATAAAAAAGACGCTCACACAAAACCGTCTAGAATATGTAATGTGGCAGTGGTTTGAGTAAATCAACAATTCCAACTAAAGCAACACTAAAGGCAACGTATAATCTTGGTTTGGTTTTATTCATGCTTTCAAAACATTGTATCGATTCAATTCAGCCGTATATATACAGCGTGGCAATCATTTCAATGTGTAACTTAGTTTCCACATCAAATCAACTAAATAGCACTCACATTCGAGTGAAAGGAATCATCTTCGATGATTCATCGACAGACGTATCCATAAGCGAAACGCTAGATGGTTCCTTTTTTCCTTTTCCCATCAATAAAATGTTAGCTTAAGTGATAGTCCATAGCCAGTTACACTGAATTGCCGACATCTCATGTGTCATTCCGTTTGCTGTTTGTGTAAATGATAATTCCATCGCCGGCAGACGTGCTTGAAAAGCAAAAAAGTGTCAACAAACCGGTAGCGAGTGACAGAAAGAGGTTGCTAGTGAATTTTTTTTAAACTCAATTTGGCCTAATTCATCGAACATCAACACATTGAAAATTGGGCCAAAGGTCAGCGTCTTTCAGAAACAATCGTTTTTACTGTGCTTCTGCACAAATATGCTGGAGCATGCCAAACTAGCGCATCGTATGCAGCATCGCTGGATATTTTGTCACATTATTTGGCGATGGTAGAAAATCAATGCGAACATTCCTCTCGATGAATGCGGTCATTGTACGCCGTACAATGTACGGCAAGTTGCTTAAGTTTGCTGGTGTGCGAGCACAGAATCTGGTACAATTTCGTTGGCGATTCGAGACGATTTTGTCAGGCAAAAGCACATCATTTCGTGTATGTGTGCATGTATCGCTTTATGTGTTGAATAAATTGTGAGAAAAATCACAAAGTCTTATCTTATCGCGTTCGCAGTATGCGCATAGTGACCACTGCAGCCAAATCCATTGTGTATGATGCACAATGATTTATTCGAATTTATGGTCGACCTAAATTGCCATTACTTTATAGTGCACACATACAGTGCACCGATTCCATTCAGTAAACTTGCCGAGCTGCTCAAGAATGCGATAATTGGACACGAAACACCAAACACATACACACATTCAATGCAACTCGGTCTTAGTGACCGGCGACAATTTTGGATTCATTACAGCACATACATCACATCAGATGTATCACTATTGTAAACAAAATTGACGGCCACATAATGGAAGAGTGGTGCAATTGTATTAAAACTATGCTAAATTTCTCTCTCCGCTTCATAGCTCGATAGCTCAGGAATAGTTTTAACATTTGGAGAAGAGAGAGAGAGTCTTATTTAAGATCTAATAAATATCATTATGAAAGGAATATTTTTTCTGCTTCTCTCATTGCTTTCTTTTGGTATTTTTTGGTTCTATCTTTCTGATGCTGCACCAATTGGCGCTCTTTTTCTCTCTCCAAATTTTGTTAGTGTACCAAATAATCCCTGGCTTAATTTGGCAGTTGTCAGCTGGCAGTGCCACCCTAGTACCCTCCTACAGGAATGCAGCACAATACACGAACGAAAACTAATGGAGCCTCTTCCGTCTTAAACGCTTGATGTTATCAACTCATTTACGTAGATTAGCATTTTGATGGACAGAATTATGAGAATTCATTATTTGTCCGCGCACTTTCTGCGTTTCCATAACGCGAAAAACGAACACTTGCAAGCGCTTTCAAACCAATACTTAGTGGCAACGATAATGGATTTTATATGTTTTACTTTAATTAATGCTTTTCCATTTTTCGGTGTGCTGATTTTCCCATTTTTGTTTGTTTCACTTGCGACATTCGTTTGGAAAATAAATTAAAATCCGAGATTGGACATGGTTTTTGAAACTTTTTAAACTGGAATTGCATATTCTTCTTAAAATGATTACATTTTGTGCTCAGAAATCATGCTATCACTATCACTTTGTTAACAAAATCGCCGCCTCGCTGTGAATTTTGTTAATTTTAACTACAATTTGCGTCTGTTCAAAGCTTTTTGTGTCAATTTTCCAGGGATTCGAGTTTTTTTCCGTCGTGTGAATTCACGGGAATCAAATTAATGCTTCTGGAAATGTATTGAAAATGGTTGTGATCCTGGAAATATTACCGCATATTCATAATAATTGAACTCAACTGTAAATTTCTCGAAAGATACCGTCGAAAAAAATTATCAGATATGAAAATAAGTCCTCATTTATTTCGGATTCCCACATAAAATACAACAGCGTATAACACTGCACACTTTTTGTTGAAAAATGGCGAAATTCGCCGTAGAGAGCGCGCTTTCTTATGGACATTCCAATGGGGAACTGTTGGCGCCCTCTTGAAGGTTTTTTTGATAACTAGTAGTGTTAGACGCTGTTGATAAAATACTCATTTCGAATGCCTTCCATTTGAGGTGAGTACATTCAAATGTAAAAAAGAAGCTTTATTCGGTTTGATAATAAAGGGGACTTCTTGGAAATTATAATCACACCAATATAAGTAAGACTATGTCGGCCTCATGTTGTGGGACTGGAATCAAGTCGGTTGATTTCTTTTTGTTCTTTTTCCTCGAGAATTGCACATTACATTTACGCTCAAATGTGGCATCAATGCAACCGATTAGCGAAACAATAAATGTCTGAGTGAGTACTATTACATTCTATGGCATCATTACACGTCGTACGATTTCACTCGTTTATCGTTGTTCAAAAATGATTCGATTGCTGTGCTCAACTGTGTCGATACATTCCATTACGGCGAATGTTGTCGCAATTCAGCGTTTTATGTTCAGCTTTTATTAAGTCGGTCGATTTTCACGTGCATCCATTCAACCGAATGAATGAATGAATGAATGCTTTTTCAGTACGATATAGTGCCGATGTTCAATGCACTGAGCCATTATTTTTACCACAAAACCTGATCGCATTCGGGTGTTACACACCATTCAAATTCCCAAAGATTAAGGTGAATTTGTTCGTGATTCTATTGTTGAAACTGAAATTTGTTATCTCACACACAGACAGAAAAAAACACCCCCCAAAGTTTTATTATACCACTGACTTGATTTGCTAACGCCTAAGGAATTATTTTGGCATATGGGCAAATTGTAGCTATATAACGCAGCACATTGAAAATACCATAGCGACCAACTTAGAATCTTGTCTTCATGTGAATAATATCGTTCGCATTCATGTGAATTGAAACGTGTGCCGTGTGCCATGTGCCGTGTATCAGGTAGCGTATGTGTGTCTTTGTTTATGCTTCGATATTTCGTTTTGAATCCGCATAAACTGTTATCCGTATCATGAATTCATAATAAATTCCGTTTTCATTTGCAATTTTTCCGTGTTCAGCATCACTATACACGGCAAGTAAGTAAAGAGATAGAAGAAGCGAGCGGCAGAGAGAGTGTGTGAGAGTGATGGTGTAATGTTATCGCCATATGTGCAAATATTACATCATATTGCGCGGCGTAACTATAGCAAAAACTAATACCGGTATGTGTTTCTTCTACCATTTGAAACCATACATATATCTAGACATATATGTGACACCAAACATATTTTGGTGAACGAGAACGAGAGAAAGTCTAAAACAATGTCTTCCATGTCGCAATCAACATCACATATACCGTTTCATTAGCCTAATAAGTTGTTTGTAACAATAAACAATCATTCAGAAGCATTTCAGCGGAATCATCATTTGTCACTATTTAATAATATTAATTGAAAACGTGCCGTAACGAGATGAGTTCATTTCAGCGATATGTATCACAAAATCAACAATATACATGGAAAGCAGCTTATCAACGGATGCTGAACTAATACACATGATGATATGAATTTTTGCACAAAGAAAACACTAATTACACTAACACTGAATCACCTTTTTTCTTTAGCTCTCAACTCACAATGTGATTGTCTGTGGTGCAATTCTGAACAAGATTGGCGGAAAAATTTACACCATCACCTTCCTTTCATCTCTGTAATACTGTTTCGTTTTATCAAGATTCAACAAATGTAACACGATTTCCTTTTACGTTTGTATACCCATAATTCTCTGCGTGATTCTATTCATATTTTAACGTGCATAAGAGCTGCATACAAAAATACTTTACGAATGTTTGTCTCCCATTGATGGAATAGTCTGAAATGCTCGAATCTATTTTGTGTGGGACGATTGCAATTATTATCAGCTGAAAAAAAGCTGAACCAGTAAACGTTTGTCTTTGAGGTTCGGAGATAAAAAGTTTTCGAGCTTATTTCACAGAGAGAATGCTGATTATGTTGCCCAATGTTCTCTGCGAACGCATCATCTTTGGAAGTCATAATTTTTGAAACGCATATAATAACAATATTTTAAGAAGATAGAAAAGACAATAATACAAATGATTGAAGTAATCGCTGCAAAGTTCTACTATAAAACTCCTAATGCAATGGAACTTCGACATCAGTAATCATCACACAGCACTCATAACTTTGAGATATATGTGAATTTCTTACGTTCGATTTGGTCGCTTCAAGAAATAATGGTATATATTTTCGCGAGCTGAAGAAAGAGACAAGGACAAAAAAGAGGTTTTTGCATAAGATTCGACATTGGCTTTTGATGCATTTTTTTCGCTCTCTCTCTTCAGTCTGTGTATTTGAATGGTTTGGAGCGAAAATGTAATACAGCAAATTTGAGCGGAAAAATGTCGATGATGAATGAGCGGAAAAGGAGTAACTATATAGTAAACTGTATAGTGAACTATAGTGAACTATATAGCTATCCCTTTTCATTTGACATTTTTCCGCTCAACTTTTCTGTATCACATTTTCGCTCCAAACCATTCATTTGAATAAAATATGCATTTTTTAACTTCTAAAGTATCTCGTGTCTTGTATCTTGTATATCTAGAAATCTGCGTTCCATTTCAACTTACGAGCAAAGACTTTACGGTTGGATTGTCATCCAAAATGTACTGAAAGAAAATCCATGCTAAAAATAGGCTACAATCTCATGAATGGGAAACACACAACGAATATGTGTGACGTAAATGGCAAAAGGACTATAAATGTGAAAATAAAATATTTAAATTTTTTTCTGTATTGTTTTGACTTGATTGTTTCGCGACAATGAATAAAACGACGAAAAGACAACAAATTCCGATGGCATACATAATGCGCGTTAGTGCAGAAAGAGACAAACTGGGAGGAAGAGAGAGCGATAAAACGTAAATACACACGTTATTCGAATACAATCTGTAGATGGCATGCATTAAGTCAATTTAAATATTACAATTTGTGTTGGCTTGCGCTATGAAATCGTGTCGACAGAATGATATAATTTAATTAAAAAACAGAAGCTTTTATTCTACCATTCTCTGTTTCTATCTCTCTGTCTCTGTCCTTGTCTCTAATTGTGTAGCATCCTCAATTCTTCGTTTGCCTAACATTGTTTTCTTTTTGCCAAAGCAAAAAAGAAGACCGTGGAGAAAAGAAGAAAATACACATTCATATGGCATTTTATATGTATATATATCCAAAGTGCTTACTGCTTAGTCGACAATATCGATTATGTGGATGCAAATAAGCTGTGCTAAATAAAACGTTCGTTTACTGAATGTTATGGTGTTGGCAGATACAAGGCCACACTCGTTTACTTTACCATTCTTTTACAAATGTTTATGGAGTTGTTTTCGCTGGAGAGGAATGTTTCGCATTTCAGATCTCCCGTTCCTTCTCTATCTCTCGTACAAACCCAGCCCCATTTGAATAAATCCGAAATCGGGGCCGTGTGTAATGTGTATGCAAAACGGAAATGCCATGATGAATACAAACAAACAAGCGCAGATTTTGCATGAACATCATCAGGTTTTCAGGTTATAAATGCAGAAGTAAGCACTTTTTTTTAAAATGATGCAGTAAAAGTAAGAGTATCAGGCGAGAAAATCGCTAATCGGGAAAATTTTCGGGGAATTCAGTTCAAAATCGGGGAATGTGTCTTTTTTAAAACAACTATTTTTGTAGTTATTAGCGAAATAAATCCCAGAAGAATGATATTTTGAAGTATACAGCCGTGGACAACTAATTAGAAACGGGGGTAAAATTTCGATTTGTTTTCATTCATTTCTCATATTTTGATACCACTGAACAAAAAAACTATCGGCGTGAATATTTGAAGTTTTTTTACGCCAACTATGGTTATGGTTCAACTTTTGTTGTTGAAGAAAATATACGTTTGTTTTATCAAAATTTCCAAAAAGTGTGTAATTAGAAACGCATATACATTTGTAGTTATGTAAAACAATTGAACAAATGTATTCAAAAATCGAAAAATTGTGAAAAAAAAATCTGAACTATATCGAGAAGAACACAGTTTTGCAACTTGTGTTCACATTCTATCACAATTTATCAATTGGAGGCTGTCTCATTTTCACAATATTCACAGATTTTCTGTGCATTCACTCTTGAAATATTTGTATGAAATAGAAACAAATTGAAATTTTAGCTCCATTTCTGTATGCTGTTTGATATAAACAATTAAAATATTCATAACACATTTTTTGCGCAAATATTTATTTTCGGGGAATCGTGAAATCTCGTCAGGAACGGTGGCGTGCAAAGTACGACGCGAACGACGCAATTGCGTCGGGCGGCACTTGCCGTGGGGCGGCAAAATTGCGAGCGAAGCGAGCAAAAATTTTGTATTTTAGTAATAAAGGTAATTTTTGGGGCGACATTTTGGGCATCTGCGTCGGGCGGCACAGCATCTGCGTCGGGCGGCACATTTGCTTTGTACGCCACCGGTCAGGAACGATGTTGATTTTCGGGGAAATTCCCCGGATTCCCCCCCATCTGAGAGGCTTAACAGTAAAAGCTTTGTTTGCAATGTTAAGCAAATTTCTTTATTTTTTTTCGGTTCGTTCATTAAAAAATTGAGCGAAAATTTTACGAAAAATTAAAACTTATATTTATATATTAAAATAATTCCCAGAGGATTTCATGGCCTATGCAAACATCATCCTCTCAGCATAAAACGATTCCCTTTTCTCCAGTGCATTTTTCAATTAATAATATTCCATTCTGATCATCAAGTTGATACTATCCACGAAATTGACGCGCCCACACAATTGAAGAGTTTTTCCTTCTTCCGGAGCGTAAAGTTTATGTTTGAGTAGATGGTTCTCATATTTTAGTCCTAATTTTTTTAAAATTATGCACGAACAAAGATAATTAAATTTTCTCTTCCTCTTCACTCCCTCTCTTTTTCCATCCCACGTCGCAATTTGATTTTGATGACATAAAAGGCCAAACTTTTATGGTAATCAAATATCTCTTGTTGGGGGTATTTTGTGACTTGTCGGTTTGTAAGAAAATTCCGGGTCGACCGACGATAAAATCGTTAAACATGATAAAGTTTGGCACAAATATTTCGCCAACCCTTGGATTTGACATTTAGCACCAAGTTTTTGAGATAAAATATTCTCAAAGACATGTGGGCTATTGGCTTCTTTTTTTTCTTTCTCCCTTACATACCAAGAAAAATCCACAAAAACTTTGCTATGCGTTCTTCTGTGAAGTGGTGTAGGATGCCCCCAGCAAAAAAAAATTAGCTAGATCGAATAGACAAACAAACCAATAACCCAATTCAATCGTGTCAAATGCTCAACTTTTCGATATAGAGATAAAACAAACACTGTGTTCGTGCTTAAACACCAGAGTTTCTGAAATTCTGATTTTTTTTCCTCATGCGACCAGTTTTATCATTTCGCACCATAAAAGGATCCCACAATCAATAAGCGCTACTGTTTTTGTCACGTTTCGTCAATGAGTCAATAAAAATGCGTTTGTGTGAATGGCAAAAAATACCTTCTCGGTCATCAGCGACCAATGAATACAATTAAGAACATAATGTAAAAGCGTTAATTTAATACTTATTTAATGGATTAAAAGCGATTCCAATGGGAAATCTGTACCACTTTTTTCCAGATTCGATTTATTTTGCTTTTATTGCGACTCAAATGCTTTCAGCGGAGACCGAGCGAGAGAAAATACACCCATTCATTTGGTGATTTAACAATTTTCAACTTGATATTTTATTTATGCGTCATAAAAAATGAAAGCGACACGCTTCCATTCGGAATGACACACATAAAATACCATTTAATCTGTATGCATTCAATGCTTTTTGCATGGTCTGGCTCTAGTTGTGTGTACATTGCTCAACGAACCAATTGAAACGATTTCAGTACATTTATCAAATGGCGCCGTTTTAAAAACCTAATCTCTCTCATTTTGGTCTCTTGACCAAATTGACGTGCGAAAGGGAGAGAGAGATAAAAAAATCCCATTATTCAATTTGATGCGTTCGACCATTCAAATGCCGTGGAGCTCTTCAATAAAATGGGAATCAATTAATTTTTTCTCTCTTGTGGACACTGAAGTAAAAATTAGATTTTTTCTCTCCCGCTTCACATGGAATGTGATTTAGCTGTTGAGGAAGTGTAAATAAAGTTGTTTATTTCAATCATTTATTCAAGACGGAGAATGATGTGACTTAACACCAACCGCACTTCAGGAATTTCCACACAAAGTATGTGGTGGAATGAAGTTTATTATTCGGAAGTCGTTTCCATTCAATATGCACAGAAATTCAATGCGTCGTCTTCCGTTGAAATCGAAATCGACGACACCAACAACGACGACGACGACTCTATTTACTGTCTTATTAGAATTCATTTCAAGCTGGAATTTGCATCATCGAAATCCGAACGGACAACTCAATAAAGAAATATATATGTTAATTTCATTCGATATCTAACATACTAAACTATGGATAAAATCCGAATTGCATCGACAACAACGACAATGTAAATTGGCAAACATCTCTATTGTCATAGCTATCTTTCGAACCGTTTCCCTTATCTCTACCACCTAACAACAGTGTTTCGCTTATGTATATATGCGAAATGGAACAGATGTTGCATTTATTGTATCAAATCGATATTCGCTGCCAAGAGATGATTGCCAGTGAGACGACGATAACGTTTGACACGGAAAAAAACACACACAGAATCTGTTCAATATTTAATGCTTGTAAATACATTGCATCGTCAGCTAACATAAGTGCCAAATAGAAGGCGAACAATCACGACTTTTTGAGGTGGAAATATCATCATTAAATCCCACACTATTCTCATGTCGCTTTTTTCTCAATTGAAATGAACACGATGTCACATATCTTCTTGTTTCGTCTTTGTTCTTCAGCTGTACTCATACACACACACCTTGGACGGAGAGAGAGAGGGAAAATTGACTTCGAACAATATGTTCAATTATGCAAACGTTGATATGCTGATTGTTTGAATCGAAAAGAGAAAAACACATACATACACACTGTGTATTACACAGTGGACTTGAAATGAAGCCGAACCGCAATTGGAACGAACGAATCAGTCTAACACATGTAACAATGACTTTTTGGATGAGGCGAAGGTAAACACAAATTTTAAGCGGCTTGCAAATAAAACCAGTGAAATGAAATCATTGTATCTCGAGATCTGGTGATAATTTAATCTAGTCTCTTGCGTAGTCTGAAAGGCAAATAATTTGAAATAAGAAAAAAATATCCAAACGATTTTTTTTTCTCCTTCTTTTTAAAACTCAAATACATAATCAGAATTTTCGGATTAACAATTTACGTATATTACGATTTAAGGGTCTCATTGCTTTTTTTCTGCTGATCTCAATACTTTACTTGTTCACAAAATGATCCGCAGTCAAAAACGTTTGCGAAGAAGACAATGAACAAAAAAAAACACAGCAGCGATGATTTTTAAAAGGTAGCACATGAATTTCCATAAAGTTTGCTTCTCATTCTGTTCACTGCGGAATACATGCATGCATAATTAATTTGTTCGACGCTTTTTCCTCTCTGACCCTTGTTATATTGAGTGTACGAGCGCAAAGTTCAAGTAGAATGGAGGATTCTGGTTGTGCTGCTGCTGTTTGTTTTTTCTGCGCAATTCAGAGAGGTGTTGTAACAGCAAGCATATTCTAATTGAGTGGTGGCTGAAACCGAGTTATGCAGCATTTGCAATTTTGATATCCTATTTTTTTTCTTCGGTTTTTGGTTTCTTTTTGCATCGTCCGTTTCTTTTTGCATTTAATTAAAGGTTTCAACTTATGACCAAAATTTGGCACAAGATCTCTTCACAACAACATTGCGTTCAATTGTTTGCGTAAGTACAATAACCCAATTTTTTCGCATTCATTCATTCTAAAAAGACGGCGAAAAAATGATAATTTTCGGTTGTGCTTTGTTCGAAATTGCGTACATTTTGAATGGACGATTTCATTGTGAATGAGCTCATTAACAGGTAATGTTAGATTTAGCGCACCGAGCAAATCAAGCAGCGATTGAAAATTGAAATTGAATCAAGTACAGCATAAATTCGTATCGTAATCACTAGTCATAATAATGACGTCTCCATGTAGCAATTATCCTTTGTTTACACATCTAATAAATCAGATACCCATTGAATACTGGTTAATGATTTCGAGAAGGCAATAAAACATGTTAATTCGCTCAGTTGTTTGTCAATGAATACAGTAATATCATCAAAACCATCAACAATAATAATGATTGTGTGATGCAAATAAGTCAATTAATAAACATACACCGCAATGACCTTTATCGTTGGCATTAAAAGCGGTATCTCGTTAAAACTTGCTAAAGCGGCATGCGAAATTAATCTCTTCATAATTGTCGAATATCAAATAACAAATAAACCACAAAGGCAAGACAATCAATGCGATAATAATTCCGGCAACAGCAATATCAGTTCACTAGGGTCCTACTACCGAAATGCAAACACTCCATTGGGTGTCAAAGTACAGCTTCTGGTGCGTTTACTGTGTGAATTTTGATGCTACTGACTGACTGAACTGACGACGACGACGATGGTGAGATGATGTGCGAAATGGAGCAGTTGCGGCGATGCTCAATGAAAATAAATTGAATCAAGTACCACAAAATCAAATTAAACTTCGATCGCATGGATGATGATGGTAGTGTATGGTGATGTGCTTCGAACCGGATAATGCAGATGCGGACGATCACGCACACCAAAATGCTGATTATTTCGGTAAACTTTCCAAACACTTTATCCCATTCGCTTTTAATTTATTAGCGAAAAGTTTTAGTCATTATGATCCGGCAATAAATCATAATCGTCGTAAAATGTCTGCTACTTTTCTAATGGCTGACACAAGCGATGCCATAAATTTTTCAACATATCCCATTCGAAATGATTCAATTCAAATCATTAATAGTATGTGTGCAAGCAATTGCAAAATCAAAGTAAATTTTTCAAATGATAACAACAACGATGATGACGACGCTGTGTGCGAGCGAATAATATCATATTTGTTCGTTTGCCCGTTGTGCTTCGGTCGTCGCTTGAATCAAATATGCAAATTGTATTTGCTAAATAAATATATCAAAAGAAATTACGATTCCTCAGTGTTTCTCACAGAAATGTATCGTATTTTACAATCGAAACGGCGCACCCACCCGTCGTCATCGTCTCTAACTATATTTGCACACACACTCACATACACTCAAGGCGAGAGACAAATGCACGACGCAAGATGAAAGATGGAAATCCGTTATAACGATGCAATATTTACTTTACGAATGGAGAACTAATGCTCACTGTCTGTGTGTGTCTCTGTTGGCTGATGTATTTTCCATTCGCTGATACCCTGTGAATCGTTTCGGGAAGGCAAAACAAAGCAAAGCAAATCGACGAACGGATTCGAATTGAATTGAATTGAAGTCGTCGGGCGTGGTGAATGAATGGATCGCAATCACTAGCATGACTACTAAAAGAAACATTCACATCTAAAATCTACTGATTTGTTTGATAACATTCAATAAACTATGCAATTTGGTACACGAACCCATTTCGATTCGTTGGCTCTTCCACATTGAATGAAGCTGCACTCACCAAGTCATCCATCTAATTGAATAAACTATTTGGAGGAAATATGGTAATCGGATTTTTTCCATTTTGGGACACGCCATGCCAATCGTTGCGCACAAATGCGAATTCACACTTTTTCATTGTTAATTTTTGGTTTTACGCGAATAAACCAAGCCTTGAAATAAACTCCTACCAGTGATATATTGATCACTGTCTTTTTTCAAAGAAATCAATCATTTTCGATACACAGAGATCAATTCCATTGATTTCGATACATCATTGTGAATATTATAAAGCCACTTATGTTGTCATTAGTCAGTGCACAAAGGATTTAGAGTGAAAGTCAGATGGAAATTCAATATTGTTAACATTCCGTTTGTTCAAAATTGGAAAACAACACCGAAATCAATTGCAACTTCTGTACTCCTCAAATACGAATGTTCTCACACAAACATAATCCTGCAAATATCTTGTTTTTTGCTCTCTTTGTCTCTCTCTCTCTCTCTTCCTGTCTCTGGTTGTAGTTAGTACTTTTTATGACAGCAAAAACAATTAAGTTTTATTGACACAACGACTAGCTTACTATATTTGGTGTGTACGTACATGGGGTATGAAATGGTGTGTATTTTATCGATCTTTAATGGTTGTTGTAGAGCACATTTGACAGGTTCATAATGTGATAATAAAGCGGCAATGATTAAACGCGAATAAACAATAAAATGGAACAGAGAAAAAAAGGCGTAGATAACAACAGCGTATCTCGATTAGCACTCGAACTCGGGACTTATCGATGGTTCTTGGTTGTGGACGCAGCAATTCATGGCATATTAGTCATTACCATTTCGTCTATATAGTGGTGCTCATCAATTTTTTGGCGTGTATTTACGACCGGATATTATTTTCAAATCAAAATCTCATCAACACCATTTACGTCACATCATTGTTAAAATTGAAGACCAATTCACTGTATATTTGATAGGACACAATTTCGCTTGCGAATTCACTTAAAAACATTTTTCATACCATCATCAACAAAACAAATGCCAACAAGAATATATATATCAACAAGAACATGATGCACAACAATGGAGCTAATGAAGTTTTCAAACTTCAATCTAATTAAATAAATTGAGGGCGAGAATGGATTCGAATACCTTTCTTCAACCTGACTCGCTCGCTCTCTCAAGAGATATTACTAATTTCATTAACAGCATACTTTATTCAACAGATTCCGCTCCATTTCCTGCTTGACCCGGTATTCGTAAGCATTCAACCACAATCTTTGGCATCTCGGTACCGCTGTTTGAATGAGTTAAGCTGTTGGCCCATGTTTTCTGGTGGTGTTTCACCATTTATTATTATATTCATAGTAAAAGAGAGGAAACACTACAATTATTAACTTGTTATTAAATATGCGGTCAAGTCTTAAAATGAGAAACCGGTGCCAGGATGTCTGCCAAAGACAAGGCTTTGAATGTAATATACTTGCAACCAGTTTGTTAGACACGAACACGCTGTGTGCTCATCCAGCATGCATAGAGATAGTGCTAATGATAGCATGATTTGTTGTTCGTGTATGTGTGCTCTTTTACATGTTAAAAACACCGACACAACTCTGTCGGCTGGTGCATGAGCTCCATGATATCATGATAATTTGAATTAGTCGACAATTCCGAATCATATGTTGTTAACACTATGGCATAATCAAAATTTACGCTTCCGAAAAGAAGAGCGCATACTCAGGCCGGCCAAACTACAATTTCGAATTATGTTCGAGCAATCACCTAAATTTTCATTTCTTTCATGCTCTTTATTCATGTGGCGACAGAGCACAGTATAAATTCCACTTGGTATCGTTGAATAGAACGAAATGGATCGTTTGGGGTTTGGACAAAAATCTAATGCACTTCATTTCAGGTGTACAGAGGCAAAAATGTGTCTAGATTTTTTTGGGCCGACGAAAGAATGTTACAAAATAAAGTGGCTAGACAGATTGGATTACGTTGGTATCCTACCCAGGGTCGTATCCATATAAAAAAAGGATTGGAATAAAAAGTCTGTTCAATTTTCAACAATTAGTGCGCTGCTGTGAAACCAGAATATTTGATCGATGGGAACGGAGTCTCGTTCGATCGATGCGCGAACAATTTCAACGAAATTAAAATTGAAAAGTTGACTTTGTTTGCGGACACATTCAGTGATTTGAAAACTTTAATTTGGGCGGTTCCAAAGGATAACTGAGAGCGTTGGCTGTGTTTGATTTGATTTGTCCGTAACCATTATACATCAACTGAACCTTTACCCATTGAATGGTTCGGTCTTCACTTTAAACAGGTAAATATTTTGATTCGGTTTTGGGCACATCAGCCTTTGTGTCGGTTGTGATTTGTTTTTTCCGTCGTCTTCACGTTGTCAATTGTATTTACATTTTCAATGGCATTTGATGCTGGTTTGTATTTTCCATTTCACCTTAAATTCAAAATTCAATAGAGCACCTACCATATCTATCGTATTCACTACAAACGTATCGGACCTTTGAGCATGCTCAAGTGTCGGAGTGAGGCTTTTGACACGTAAATCAAACGATTCATTCGGAATCTTTTGAACAAGTCAATGGCGATAAGCTTTTTTTTATGTGTACATACCCGAAAGTCGGTATTTTTTCTCACTTCGTTTTTGTTGTTGCTGATTGCTGTTGGTTTCGTCGTCGTAAATTGTATGTCGAGTAAATAAATGCTTATTGGTTTGGAACGGAACGGAACGGAACGTTCCAAGTGCTTTAATGTGCATTTAATTCTGCAATGGCAACTCGTGAATTTCACCACGCAAATTTTATGCGTTTGTTTACATCAATAATTTTCGCGCAATAAAACACCCAGAAATTGCAAATAAAGTCAGGCGACCGCTTGCCGAATTTACAAATCGTCGATTACCAGCGACGTTTTTTTTATGTTGTTGTTGTTGGTGTTGTTCAAAGAGCTTATCAGCTTCTGGCCAATGTTATTCAACATCTATTATTTATCTTGGCATTCGAAACGATTCGTTCATCGCACAAAATTTGTGATACTATTTACTGTTGAAATATTCAGCGGCTGTGTGAATATTTCAAACTTGCAACCACCTCACCGCCGGAAAAAAAGCTGGTTACATTTTGGGGAAATTTTATCGGCATTTCACAATAAATTCCGTATTAAATGACTCGAATCGACTGTTCGCTGATTTTATTGCAAGGTTTAAATGTTGGAACAAACAAAATCCAAAATAATTGAGCGAAAACGTGTGTGTGCGTTTCTATTTGGTAGATATAACTTTTCCTCTTCGTTTTTGGATCCATGTATATCGATATCACCACCAATTAATTCCCATTGAGTTGATTTTTGGTTGTATCCATACGCAAACATATCATGTACACATGCAATGCAAACAACCAAAAATTAGCATTTTCAGATTGAATTTCGGGAGTATCAAATAAATCAGATTCATCGCACGATTTTCAACATGCTCATAGACACATGCACATTTCAAACATTTATTTTACTGGTTGCCGGTAGCATAAACATATCTTGTGCTAACCACACTGGAAGCGAATATAAATATATTAAATGTTGATTCCAACACAATTAATATTGTTGCTGATTATTACCGTGCATATATTTTCATTTTTGTTTGCCTGTCGATGGGGAAAACGCGTAGTGACCGTGGGTGACATGCACAAATGAATTTTCATGACGCCTCTTGTTAATTTTTGGAAGCATGCTTTTTATCGGCGTTTATTTGAATATTAGCGGTTTATTGCGTTGCCCAAAACTGTAAACGATTTGTGTCAACGCAGCGTGAATCGCACCCCAAAAATTATTTTCATAAATTCATTTGCCCTCGAATTTAACATGCTTTCCATCTAATTAAAAAGAATTGTTTGCATTTTCCCTTGGATGAATAATTTAGTGTCGGTTTATAATTGGAATTTATATCATTTTCTATCGTATTTAAATTTAGTACGAATTAAAAATATTTCATTTTTCATCAAGAGCTTTTGTGCGAAAGGAATGTTCCAGATCTTGTAAGGTTTTTCCAGGATCCAACAATGTAATACTCGGGTGTGTATTCCAAAGAAAATACCAATGCCCATTTAGAAGAGTGGCAAAACAGTAGACGTATTCCTAGTCAATCAATCATCGAATATCGTATCCCTAAAATTAATATTCTGTATCCTAAATTGTATTCACCAAACACAGCCAGTATTTGGCAATTAAATCGGATTGAATTGAATCCTTTTCGTCATTTCAATCGACATGTCAATCTCCATTTCATTATTTGCAAATAAACACTTTTGCTCTTACATTGATTAATCAAAACAAGCATGTAATCATATGTAGAGAAACAACAATAATAGCATCGGATAGATAAAGTTCCGATTGAAATACAATCACATTTTTAGTATAGCAGTATCAATTTCCATGTTTATTGAAGTTTGAACTAAATTTATTGGCTTTTGTATTGAATTTGAATGATTTTATACATAATACTGTATAACCCTCTTAATTTCCTGACTGTGTATACTCCATCTGAATTGCAACAAATATTGGCTGGCAATCAAATCGACAGCATTTCGATATCTCTTTCAATTCAGAGATATTGTGGAGAGCCATTGACAGCTTATCAAATGCACGAAAAACAAACGTATTTCATTTGGGAAGAGTTTATCATTTGATTGGGCGAGCGGTTGTAATTCGAACCGTATAATTTCTCGCATAATAAATTATGCAATGATAATAAACAAAAGCGACGATAAATCATATTGAATGTACAACTTCCGTGACTCCATCGATTTTGTTCCAACCAATCATGTTATTTGTATTAATTCCACGCCAAAAGTATCAGTAAATTAATTCGGCGGATTCGTGAAAGTCGTTCACGCGTTTGGCTGATTAATAGGAATTTGAAATTCGAATTGAACTTGATCACTGTAACCGAATCAAATTATTTATATCGTGGCGTTTTTTTTCTTTCTTTCTCCATTAGAGCGTTTCGTGGACGCCCAAAATGAAGAAAATATGAAGGACATTCTGGTTAAATTCCGTTCACCATTCACCAGATCATTCTAATTTACTTTCATTCTTTCCAAAAAATAAAAAAAACCGTCTGGCTCTTACGAAAATGAACTCAAGGTCAAGCCAATTTATGTCATACTCACACGGTAATTTTCCATTTGGTTATATGAGCGAACTAAGATTGGATTGGATGTTGAAAAAAATAAATTCTGTTAAAAATAGGCATCACACTATTCGAGTGGAACTCAAACTCATTCGATCGATTCCATTAATTATTATTATCATTCCATTTGGACTAGTGTGACAAAGTTCATGTGAAAAAAGTCGATACATTAATAAGTCTCACATTTATCGAAACGATAAATAACTTTCAACGAATTCAAGAGCAAAAAGTCTTTTGACAATGTCAAACTTTGACATTTACCATTTCGAAGTTCAAAATTGTAAATCAATGCGTGGGAAATTCGAAAGCATGTGAAAGCAGAGAGAAGAGAGAAATCATTTCTACCTCATTAGAATTTCAATGAGGCCGGCCTATCAAGACAAAAGACATAATTGAAATTGATTGGGTGTCAATACAATTGACCAGGACTTTATAACTCATCGAATCGGCTCGAGGTCGTGCGGCCACACACACAAAAAAAGGCAGAAAAATGGAAAGTCACATCATCGGTTAACATGCACACAAATCGATAATTTGAAAATATGACCTAAGTTCTCTAATGCATACCAATGATTCCAGAACATGGACAAAAACGAAAAGCCATAGCATCAAGGCAGAGAATGCGAGAAAGCACAAAGAGAGGGAGAGAGAGAGAAAGACAAAGTGAATGACTAAAATGGAAAAGCCAGCATCAAACCCGCCGAGAAAATCAAGATCTCGGTTGGTGAAAAGCAATTTATCAAAGGAGCACCATATCGAATGCACGTGTGTACGTATCCTTGCATATTTATGCTCACAAAAGCCATCAATTTGGGGTAACTTTTGTTATTCGTTTGTATTTGTGTGTGTGTGTGTTTGTGCAGAGACGAGCAATTACTGCACGGTTTTGTTGTTTGGTTGCGCGTGTGAGAGGAAACAAATCCAATTTCCAAGCAAACGATGGCTTGCTGAAGTACAGAAAGGATGTATGTGTTTATAGCTCCTAATAAAATAATGCTTTTGAGAGATACGACTTTGTCATCTGCGTTGAACGATGTTGATTCGGGAGAGCAAGCGAGTAAACGGTAGGGGGACATAGAGAGAGTGGTAAAGGTATATCTGTGACGATATGAAAATTTTCGAATGGAATTTAGAAATGGAAGAGTTGTAAAGTGATACGAATGTCAATATACCGGAACGGAAACGATATGATAACAAGTGTGTGTGTGTGTGTGTTATTCCATAATGGTAGCGCGTCCAAAGACACATCGAGAGAAACAGCGTGTGCACCGAGTGAAAACCACACGGCAAAGCAATTTATTATGCACACACTTTGGGCAAACTTGTTTTGTCGATATGACTTCATCGTTTTGGGAGACAAAAAAACTGTTTGGATCAAGTGCAATGTGCAAACAGTTGCACCGACGAAGCGTTCGCTTTGTGCGTTCTTATGAAATGCGGGGCCTGCCTGAAACTGATGTGCATCCCAATTGATAATGTGTTTGCATTTCAAATCACAAAAGCCAACGGATTTTATGCTGGTATTAAAATGCACGATCGCCGAAAAAAAAACCAAGCGAAAGATTTTGCAGATAATGTTTTGGAATTTCCACGAAACTCCATTAAAATTCTAACACACATTCAAAGTTCGTCTCTTTCACTGCGAATTCTATGGAATTTTCGCCTGCTTCACAGTCAATATCCATTAAATTTAATTAAATTAGACGAACTTGAATTTATGTCTCAATGCATTGCCATTTTTCGACTGTGCATTCAACTGAGCCAGTGCTTGCACTAATATCGTCATAAAATCGATTCACTCATCTCGAAATATTGCCATAAACATATCAATCTAGTACATTTAATTAATAACGAATGCATTTGCCTAATGGGGTGCTCTCCTCTCTCTCTCTCTCTCTCTCTCTCTCTCTCTCTCTCTCTCTCTCTCTCTCTCTCTCTCATCGTGCCAATTCTACATCCTCAACGGTTGTTAATTTGTGTTTATTTTGTCGGTGTTAATGTGTCATCATTTGTGATGCTACATTTCCATTTGCGAAAAATAAATAACATTTTAATTCATTAGATGATTGAGTTTGCATTCGAAATCAAATATTCCATCAAGAGACTTTGATGCACACACACACACTGCATGTTTGGAATGGGGCTATCAATTAAATGATTCACATGAATTACACCGTTCGATGGAACCCAACAGCAGAAAAGTTTTGTCAAAAAGAGCTCTTTCTCACTCTCTCTCACTCTCACTCCTTGTCTCTCTGATGCAACGCAGATTAAATTCTTCCAATAATTTGTGCAAGCAATGAACGTTTGCAAAAGCTTGGAATTTGCATTGAAACCAAAAGCACAGAAGGACTCCCGTATATTAAAGGCACCGAAAATGGTGAAATTGTGATGTATCTCAACAAGATCTATAGTGAATTATCCATTGTCTTACGAATCTTTCGGTTTAAAACTTGACAAATCAACGTCTTTGTCTATTGTGTAAACGAACTTTAATGCTAATACAATTAGTGCACACAAACGATACCTTTTGTGTGATGGTTCCTTTGTAAATAGGAATTTTAATCATTAATTTTCTAGCTTTCACATTCGATTGAGATGAACTCGGGGATAATGATTTCTGTTCAGTTAACTAATTCTCGGAACTCTTTATCATGGAATTCCTAGCAAATGGTAATGCTATCGATTTTCAAACTTCATTCATTCTAGCATCAATTACTATCTTCGAGAACTTCGATGCTACAATGGTTTTTAACAGAGTAACCGAAAACCAATCACTTTTCAAAGTGATTCAAAATGCATTTCATTTTCACGGAATACAAACAAGTCAAAGACAAAGCTTTATCAAGAATATTTTTTTTATAGTTAAGCAGAAAATAATGAATGGAGTTGTTTGGCATTCAGTGAATGCTATTCACTTTAACAATCAGTTTCATCTGATTTCGTGCGAGTGCTTTCTAATGGAATACGTCATGCCGAAGTTCTATTGAGTACGCTTCTTGAAATTTTCGAGAATGTTGTGTTACACATTAGTGAACACCACTTAATAATTTATTCATATCGATCGAAATCCATTTATCAAGTTTTCAAGCACAACATAACGAACGTTGTCATGTCGGTATCGAAGAAACCCATTTGTAGTTTGTAGTTGTTTCAAATTCATAGTTTTCAAACTTAATTTTATCACATTTACATTGTGATACTTTACAATGCGATCGAAAGTTCAGCAATACATTTTCGTGCTGTTTCCATGGCAACAATTCAATTTGAATCATAATAAACATAAATTTGGTCGACAATTTTAATCACCGTAATCGATATTGCTTGGAACAAGTGATGCTCATAAATTGAATTATGATAAATAAATCATTAGCTGATTTTACATTTTTAACCAAAAAACCACCCCCAATTTTTTTTTATTCACTAGATATTTCACATTGAATGTAAACAATGAAATGGCGTTGAACAGAAAACAAATTCCATTCACGCGAAAACCCGATGACAAAACTGTTTATGCCAATAACCAGTGGCGTAATTAGGGGGAGTTTTGGGGTTCAAACCCCCCCCCCGAAATCAAATCATCCCAAAATTTTTTTTACAATAAATAAAGGGAAAATTGAGTTTCAGGATATTCAATATCAAAAATTTCGGCTCGCTTCGCTCGCCATACGAACAATATTATATAAAGTTGTATCGCCTGAGCAGTCGATCGCTTAATTTTGGACATTTTAGCTAATTAAAAATGATTATCTCAAACGAAATAGACGGCTGTAGTCGCCTGATAGTTATTCTTCAGTCAATATGTTCGAAATAAAACGACTAAAGCCGACTATTTTTCATACAAGATTCCAAAAGTGAATTTAACCCTCTAATGCATTAATTTTTCCCAGGGCTGGGAGTACTGGTACTTGGTTGATTTTTGGCCATCGATATTTAAAAAAATATTCATAATCCTAGATTCCTCATGGTTTAGTCAGGAAATGCGATTGACATAAATCAGAGAACAATCAAATCCATTGTTTAAAAGTGAAAAAAATGAAATAATTTATTTTGTCAAATTTTTGTTTTTATGGACATTCTAGTTTATAACTCAACAACCATTTGATGTAGACTAATAGTGCAAAGACAAGATTATAGAGGATACCTTGACGAATAAAAATGACTATTAAGCAATGTGATCCGATGTACGGTTCACGTTCTACAGGTGTTCAAATGTTGCCCGTCTAGAGGCGGTTGTATGCATTAGAGGGTTAACTATCTGTGAATTGAATCACTTTCAAGTTTCATCCGATTTAAGCAGTCTGTCAATATATTTCCACATGGGATGATAAACTCTTTTGAATACTTCGGCTGGAAATCCAAAATAAAGAATATGTTCTCTATGCTCTAAGTTGATTGTTAATAGATCTAAAAAATCACTACTTTGAATATCCACAGGAAATCGTCCCTGCATTTATTTCTAATACTTGTGCAAAAACGAAAACCCCCCCCCGAAAGAAATTCCTAGTTACGCCGCTGCCAATAACATTATTATCAAATACAATTAAAAATGCAAAACCAATTGGTTAACCAGATTCATTGTGTATTTGATGTGCATTGTTCGTCGTTGTTATATATTTTCATTCAGATGCATCGGGCGCAACCTGTTTTAAATACCCGTTAAATCCACACAATTGCTTGATCATTTTATAACTATTATGTGGCATAAAATGAACAACAATGCGCACTTTGAGGAGGGCTAATGAAAAAGTGTTCCGATTTGTTCTTTTTTTATATCTCGAATGCACTGGACGGTATAAAAGTGACAATATCACTGAAATCCATCTAATCCGATAAAACACAATTGTTACAACCACAAATTTCCCATGTCAAACCTTGGGTAAGTTGATAATAATCGGTCCTTAATTCGAAATGAAAATATAAACACGAATATTTATAAAGGTAAGCAAAAAAATGGAATGCTAACCGTTTCCTCCCGGCGATTTGGTGGAAAATTCGTTTATTTAATACACCGTTGACGACTGAGTTGAGTGTCTGTTTCTCTCTATCCACACCGACAATACATTCACTGTTTCACTTGCTGTAATATAATGTATATTGTTTGTGACGGGTAAACAGAGCGGCGACTTATATTCTTTTTTCCTGTTTTTATTTATTCCTCTTTCTCTCAGTTTTAATTTGAGCAATAAATCTAAATGATGACACAACAAAATCGTCACTTAATTTATTCTCACGATTTTTTTTCTGTTGCTTTTGCTTCGTTATTTTTATACGGTTTTCATTATCCACGACGCGTCTCTTCTAATTTTTCGGTGTTTATAATCTCTTTCATCACTTTTTTCCTTCCTTTCTCTCGGATATACTTTTTGGATACACGTTCGGTTACACGCTTGTCATACACAACGTTCCGTTTATATTCTGGGATGAACCAAATTTCTTGTACATTTACCCAGCGTCTGATGCTGTCAAATTAATTATGTTTATATTCTTTTGATGAGCTCTGCTTAGTTCATTTTGCGGAACAACACTGTAAACTGCGTGTATTTTATCTGAATATTCGGTTTTTGGTGCAAAGTATCAATGAATCTCTGAAGATCTAATGAACGCTTTTTACTTCACTCATAATTATAATTTTCAACAGCATAAACAATCACTCGTTGCTAATAGTCTGTTCACTGAATTCACAAGGTCGATCGGTTTTTATGTAGTCTCGGCACAGCGGTTTTTCTAAGCAAAACACTCACTGTGTGTGCTCCCAATGTACGGATGATATGCCCCTGAAATGAAAAAAAGAAAAGAGTAAGACGAAAGAAAAATGCTTTTATTCGTGTGGTATCTGAGAGAATTTGTGTATGTCGGTTCTTTGCTCTGATCCTTTGACATCAATGAAATTTAGACGCATCTTTCACGACATCCATATATTTTATCGGTTTTCATTTAATAAGCGTTATTCACTCACATATACACTCATTTAGCGCTTCCCTATCGAAGAATGTGTGTCTGAGATGCCGTTCGAGTGTCGTGCCGCAGAAAAAAAACCACAACAACAACAAACGCACCAGAGACAGAATGTAAAAGGGAAGTGTGAAGCATGAGTAACAGGGAGTGCGACGAAGAAAAACAAATCAGCAGACACGCAAAATAACGCACATTCGAGATTCATTCGCTCCAATTTCAAATTGAACTCTCTCATTAATAAATATTCCAAATGCGCGGATAGGAGAAGGCATTCAAGCAATTTTCGTTCAGTTCGGAATTGAAGCGCCTCTATAAGACCATCCAAAGCGACGACCCAATACACACGCACATGATTTATTTATTTTATTGTATTGAAAATGCGCTCATACATGATGATTATCGCTGTTTTTATGAACCATCGCGATTTTTTTTTGATTCGCCGCCGCTCTTTGTGTTCGCTTTTTTTACAATCCCTCTCCCAGCACGTTAACTAATGAAAGAGTTTTTGTTCCGGATCTCTTTTTTTCCACGCGCTTTTTTTATGTTGTCTGCGATTGAATCGAATCTTCCTTTTTATTGCTGCTTTAAATTTTGTTTTAAGGCATTTGTTTATTTACACGGTTTTTGCATTTAAAATTGCGGTGTTGCTAGAGTACGATGTTACCGTCGTCAAATGCCGGTCGATTTGTTTAGGTCTCTAGTTTTTGATATATGTCTGTTTTTGTTTCTACCTAGAAAAATGTGTGCGCGACTGTCTCTGTGTGTGTCCATATGATATACGTATTTCATTAGAACAACCGAAAGGAGGAAGATACATCCGACTCTTTATTTATCCGACGAGTATTCTTCGCGTGTTGGTTACTATTCGTGAGCGTTTATATAGCGTTAAAATTACGTCGCAGTTTTCGAATTTGGCGTTTTTTGTTTTGTTTCGATGAGTGTGTGTCGTTGTTGCTGTGTGCGAGGGTTTCTAGGAAGACACATATTAATTCCAGCGCTAATGCGAACGTTACCAATGGTATTATATTGAATTATTGCGTGAATCCGATTCATCATAAGGAAAAAAAACTAGCATATTAAAATGAAACCCCTTTTTTCGCTCTCTCAAGTAGTTTCCTCATCGAATATATATGGGTTTGTGTGTTGATGAGTTATAGTTTGACCTCAAAATGTATATCGCCATGATTTATGCGTGTCCAAACTCACACAAATATTCTTTTGCACCAGAGACCAGACGCTGCTATTGTTTCAACAACATCAGCCGCAGCAGCTGTAATCTGTTTGTACATACAGGCTTGCCACACGTTAGCTATTTTAGCTATTTTCGACTATTTTAAAAACCGTAGCTATTTTCAGCTATTTCACGAAAAATTTGCTATTTTCAGCTATTTTGAAATTTATGATGAAAATAAAGAATTAACGGTATTGAAATGCAATATGATCAACATGAATCATCGAAATCTCTGGGAAATCAAACAAATACAGCTGTTGAATTTACTGACGATAAAATTCGTTTTGTTTATTGTTGATATACTTCGTTGAAACATACGATAATCAATGTATATATTGGTTGGCTTTTTTGCTAACTCAGCAAAGAATTATTTTGCTTGGTTTGTCATTATAAGTAACGTTTCGAATTGAAGACAATTGCGCGAAATTATTTCAATTATCATATGATTGAATTCAGTCGTCTTTCAGCAATGAGTGCCAAAGGAACTAAATTCAGCCAAGAATGGCTAAAGCGATCAGTGGAATTCGAAGGCAAAAATATCGAACTTAAAAGTATTTTTTCTCGTCACAGTGAAGTTGAGGTAACGTGTTTGGTATGCCCGGCAACAGTTCACGTTCAGAGCAAAGGATTTGCTGCATTAGAACAACACATGGGCACGGTTAAACATAAGAATCAAATGAAAACGAAATTCAATGAATTGCAACAAAAGTTGGATTTTGATGTCGCGTCGAATCAATCGACAAGTAGCAGTTTGGAAGCAACGAAATGGAAAATGCTTGCACCGAAAGAACAAACAACAAGAGCGGAATTATTAATTCTACTCAACGGTTTATCAAACAACTGTTCGCTAAATGCATTCGATAATTTGGGATCTGTGTTAAAATTCGCAATCAGTGACTCAGAAATACTTAAATCGCTTACATTGAATCGAACAAAGGCAACCTATATTTTGAACTTCGCGCTCGGGCCGTATTTCTACAAGAAAGTGATTAAGGATATCAATAGGCAGTTGTACTTCACACTGCTGTTCGATGAAACTGTAAACAGTGCAAACAAGAAAGAACTACAAATCCGCATTCGCTATTTTTCTAATAGTTTACAGCGAGCAGTAACGCGTCACCTGCAAACATTTTATTTGGGCACTGCCACAGCGAAAATTATCGTTTCAAAGCTGATTCAAGCCATCAATGATGCCAATCAACGAAGCAAAGAAACGATTTGATGATAAGAAATCGAGTATTGATGAGATAACTAGTGCTGCAGAAAATATGTTATCTACTGGATTAAAAACAAAAAACTTTGAAACAATGACAACCGCACAAGCTATGTTCGACAATGCAAAAAAACAACGCGAAGAACTACAAGCAATTCAAATCGAAATCGATAATCTGTCAAGAGCTAAAAGACAGAAGTCCGCCTTAATAAGTGGTTATTTTTCAAAGAAATAATGACCCGTCATTTTTTGCAGTGTCGAACATCGTTTATGTTTATAAACAAATGATATTAATATTGATATAGATCATTGGCATGCACTGTTTTCTTATTATTCATCAATAAAAAACGAAAAGAAACGAATATATGTTTATTGTTTGACCTTAGGAACGATTTTAATAACGGTTTGTATAGATATTTGCACTTTTCTTCGCTTTCAGCTTTTTTTGCTATTTCAAATTTTTTTTTTGCTTTTTCGACTATTTTTTTTTCAAAATCGTGTGGCAAGCCTGTACATAGCAACTAAATTATTTGTTGAGTCACAATCTGTGGCTCATTGTCAGTTGATTACCCATTTTCAGTCAGTATGTTGGAATCATTAATGAAGTTAGACGCAAATGAGTGCAAAAAAGCGCGGTTTTAAATAGATTTTCAAGATGTTCTTTTAATATAATGAAAATTTAAACTTGAAATGCTAATGCATATTCCGGAATCGGGCTGATAAACCAGAAAGAAAGGTCCATAAACCTTAAATATGGTCATCAGAAAAGCAAATAACTTTATTCGCAATAAAACAACACAAATCACTGCATCGGTTGATATAAATAAAAAAAGACAGCCTACATCGAACCGCATGATATACAATAGCTATACCAAAATAAAAACATCGTGATATATCTCTCGACTCTCGATATACCGTATAAAAAAATTCGCATAGACTGAGTATAGGAAAAATAACAATCCATTGAGGGCAATGCAAACCGGTTTCAGAGCAAATCGGCGGACAAATACCAATTAATCGGCTTAGTTCGGTGTGTTCATTTAAAACTCTTCACAGAAGATTTCAATATCTATGGCCTCTCGTCATTAGTGAATCAACTCTCGCAACGAGATGAACTAATGAATAAAGCATCACTTTTTTTTTCGCTCGCTATTCCTCTTTATCATCCGGTGTTTTTGTAGTGATTTACTTCATACGAGGAACGAAACTCTCTGTTCAACTTATAGCCAATACATACTTCAAGTCAAAACAAACAACGCATCGAAACAGCATGGCACAAGGGAGAACGGCATTTTTATTCGTTGCACACCGCTTATCGTTCGATGCCTTAGTTTTATGATTTATTTATAAAATTCTATTTGTAACACTTGAATTCGAGAAAGCGTGCGCCAAACTACTTTCCATGTGTGTTGTTTCCCATCATCATTTTCTTCGGGTTGAAACTATGCAGCGCATTTGTTTACATTTGCACATCTATTTTTGATGCTTGTTACGGATGCTGGTTGCCGCAAAAAATATAGCAAAACGAAATGTAAAACCGCTCAAAAAACAGTCATTCATTTAAGCATCAAATTCAACTAAAATGTGAGCTAAGATGCTCATGAGAAGCGTCGTGATCATCGTGAGAATGCGAAAATTGAGCAAGTAACGGGAGAATAAATGTCACATTTCGATTTAATTCGAAGCACTTAAATGACAACACACCATGTGATTTATTGAGCCATTTGCTCGCGTTGATGTTCCAACATCTAGATTGAACGATGAAAAAAAAATGTTTTAAAAGCAATCCATTTGAAAATGTATATTGATTTCATTATCGGCGCTGATTTCGCGGTTAATTTCAATTTGTCACCATTCATTCTTGTGCAATATGAAGCGTATCGGTGCCGTTCTGTATTTTTTTTTGCGCTCGTTTTACTCCATTCTCAGTTTAATAGCATCGATTTTATTCGATTCTCGCAGTGTCAGCTCTTCGCTCGATTTTCGCTCAAGACAGTTTCGATTTTGTTATCAATTCAATACATTTACGCACTCGCCTCACACTCATCAACGATTCGTCTGGCAAAACTTTAGTTTGTTTGTCTTTCTTTTATTTCGGTTTGCGCGGCTATTATTCTTCTGCGATGATTAATATCTGGTCTCGCATGCGGCAGACGACAACAACGACAAATAAACATGCATGTATTCGGTTCGAGTTGTCTACGAAACTCATAAAAATTGCCAATAAATCACAGTACTCGATTTGAAACGCGGGGACAACGACAACCGACAACAGCGAAACAACGAAAAAAATCGGCCACAAATTGAGTGAGTGAGCAGTTTTGGCATTGACAATGATTTGCGATGTAATTCGCTATAATTTTTTTTTCACTTTTCTTCTTCTTCTGTTTCATTTTTTGCCTAAGCAATAATTGAACGAATAATCAAACGATAAAAAAAAAAGATATTACGAGTAAATGAATGTCATAAAATGAAAATCGAAACCGAAAAACACACACACTGAATAATTTAAAATAAAAATTGAAATTAAACGTTGAGTGTGCGGCGTCAATGTTCGGATATAAATATGCGCTGACGTACTCTCAATTTTGTCCCTCTTAATGCCAAATAATTCTAAAAGTTTTACTCTGATTTGATTGAAAAAAAGAAGAAATAGAACCTACTCAAAAAAATAGCAGTGTCTTTTGCAGGTTACGCAGGCATATAACACGACCGAAACCGAGAGCGGTGAACAAACCAGAAACCTCCAAAATTGGTATTTTCACTCCAAAATAGATTCGAACAAATTTTTCGAGCTCACGTTGTTGTCACACACGATGTGTGGTATTAGTCTTTACACATAAATCTAGAACAATTGCCAATTCACATATTCAATGGCTTGTTTTATTCGATTAACACAAACGAAATCGATAAATCTCAAAGTCTCAAAATTCGAGTCTCGAGAACTCGCACACAAACACATTCAACTGTTCGGTTTGGGTCGACCGATTCTCAACTTGTTTTTGACTTCGTAGAATTGGTTTTAACCCTCTCGCTCAAATGATTCATGCACCGCGAATGGTTTCACTGGTTTTTTTTTTGTGTTGCTGTCTCACTTCTTCCAATTATATATTTCTATCTAGTCTACTGAACACGAAAGGAATTCACTTTTGTAGCAGTTCGATTCACAAATGCACGAAATTCACAGCTTCAGCGAAAATGAATGAACAACAACAACAAAGCGAAAAAAAAGAATTGAAGAAAACCGCGTGCAGAAAAACAAGCATTAAATCGCATACCAGTCCATTGCATTCATTGACACGAGAAAAAGTTTATTTCGTAGAAAGAAAACAAATGCAAACATGAAGAGTACACAAAAAAAAAACACTTCGAGTCTTTGAATTCTGTCGTAGTAATTTTTTCGCATCCAAGGTAAATAGAAACATACGATCTACTCACGCTATTGAATTGTGTGTGTTGAACTTCGATCGAAGAACAAAACGAACCGTATTCACTGAGCGTTAGATAAAGACTAACGCAATGTGAAACATGCGAACCATTCAAAAATACGACCGTGCAAAGAGCATTATCCATGCACCGCACACAACAAACGTGACATCAGCCCAATAGCCCTCATAGCGAACGAGCGCGAGTCAAAAGTTCTGTGAGCATTGGTTGAATGTGTCTTATGCTACGAATGAATGTATGTGAACCTTTGTCGCTTGTTCTGACTGCGAATCCGACTGACTGTCCCCGTATTGTTGCAAGGCGCCGCTTGAGTGAGAATATTGTACTTCATTTACGCTTTTTATTTGTTGTCTTCTGAATGAATTTCGAGAGGCACACGCCAAAAAGTGAACACGCATCATAACAAAATTCCAGTGAGACGACAACGGAACCCATACACACTCAACGGTTTTGTTGAATGAATGCGAATTCACTCGAGCTTGGGGAAGATGAGAATCGCTCAATTTTCACTCAAACGTAGCAGTAATCAAATGTTGAGTAAAATTTTTACCGATGTACGATGTACACAATACGTTTGTATTGTTATTCAGCCGCCTGGATGTTTGCTTAGCATTTACTAGATTTTAAAGTGCTTCCGATTTCGAATAGCCATATGTGTGTTGCCAATGTTTTGGTTGTCTATTTTAAAGCGTTTTTATCGATACTCACAAATGATGCATTACAAATGAATGTTTTACTACTTGCTAAGGCCCAACACTTGCTTTTCAATCCTTTTGTACGTGTGTATATCAATGTTGGGCGTAACTGGAGCGTAATTATTACACCCGTAAGTCATATTTCCGAAGATTCACTGCTTTGCTGATGCAAATAATTCTACACGAAGCGGTTCATCTATCAACCTTCTATGGGCATTTACAAGACGATTTACCCATAAGCATTTGAATGTTGATTCATTTATCGAATTTTATGTACAAACTTCGACGTTTATCACCATTCACATTTCTCGGGAGAAAGTGTATAAACATGTGCTTCATGTCACAATGTCTAGCATTTTTTTCATTGTGATTGGGCTCATTTAACTGTAATTTGTGTTTGGCAGATACCAATTTTATGGCATAAGTCAATCAATTTTTTCCTTCATCACAATATTTATGGGTCGTGATTCGTTGTTCGAACATAATTTTATGGTCGATGCTCGATAATTTGTACGTCTATAAGTCAGCTTCTTCGAAGTCTTGAGAGTGTTTGCAAATCTGTTGTTCGAAACAGATATAAAGAGACCTGATCCCTTTGTGTAGTTTCGAATATAGCTAAGATTCAAGGGGGCCATTCGATCTGCGTCATTCGATAGAATCAATTGAAAAGGCACAAACACTTGTGTAAGAGAGTCAAAACTTATTATAACTAAAACTAGACAACTGCGAAGAAAGTTGGTAATCAAATCTTGATTAAGTCAAACATTGAACGTATGATTGTTGTTTTCATTCCATTTCCTACGGCATATGTTATGATGCTACAGCGAAAAAAGTCCACCCCACGGAATTTTAGCGAAAGTAACCCTCCAGATTCGACGAATCGTAAATAAAAATGTGGTGGTAGTAATTTTATATTCAGCGACCGTTCATAAAAATGATGTCATCGCAAAAACGAATCCGGTTCAATGTACGCAAAAATGGTAAAGTATTCCGTCAATAGCCGTGGTTTTAAAAAGGGCGTACAGTGTTTCACATACACTCATGTGCACACTACCCAACGTACATTACTTCTTCCAGACACAACATCATCTGCGTAACTCTTTAATTACGCATTTGTTTTCGGTGTTTTTTTTTCTTCAATAAAAATATAGCACTGAATTTGTATATATTTTAGGATTTGGTTGACTTGTGCCGAAATTAACAGCCCATCTGCTGCATCAAACCTTATTATATGCACGTTGAACCCGGCTAGAAAAGTCGGAAGAATATATGTATCCGAACATCATAATTCCCACATGGGAACCAATGGTATAGGCAATACCTATCTCAAGACATTATAACACAAAGTATATTCTGCGCCACATGTGCTGTCAAACGGCGATTGTTGTGAGTTCCGAAGAAGAAACTCTTGACATTCACAAAGTTGACATTCAATTAGTTGATTCCATTACGAGAGTGACAGCCAAACTTTCATAATCTGTGTCATACACAAAGTAGGCGAATCGAAACCAAAGCCATAGAAACAGTTTCGATGCGCTCAAGTTCACAATATATAAATCTATAGTCGAACCGAGTTCCAAAGGACATGGTTACAGCCATTCAAACTTGTTTGTCCTTTGTACAAAATAACAAAAGGATAAGAAAACAGCTGCCAGTCTTGAAGATGCTATTCATCCGGGCGTTTCGCTTTCACCGTTCATCCTGATTCGCATACCATCAAGCAAATTAAATTTTGATTATTCATAGCTGTCATTCTTTTATGCATATTCATTAGAATGTTGAATATTGCATTGCCGTCATCGTTGTCAGTATGAACAAGTATTTAGTAATTATTCTAATTCATTTGGCTGCTAGAAGTAGAGCAAATGCTGGAAACATAAATCGATATCATGCTAATGAGTTTACGGGCGATAATGCATGGCGCTGCTTGAGTCATGGTGCGACCATCAAGTTAAATTACAAATCGATTTGACAACGCTTCTTAATCGATACGGCTGCATACCAATTGAAAAATATGTAATAATCAAATTTTACAATTGAAAGCTCACAAAGCTGGTTCATTCAGAAGTTTTCAATACAAATGAAAACAACCATTAAAAGTTCGTAAACTTCCTTTTATTGCGTTTCATAACATTTTGCAAACAATCAACTCCACTTGTTTTTCAATTTACGGCCAGTAGAAATATAATCATGAAGAATTTTCAGTTCAAAGTTTGAGTGTAAATAACCACAACCATTCGGAGAACACCTTGAAATTGCAAAACAGTTTACGTCTGATCTTGTGCAAATAATTCAAAGCAAACAACGAAACAAAAAAAAAACAGACACAACTGCTTTCTGTTCGCCTCAATTATAAACTGCTGTGGTCCATGTATTAATACACAAGAAAACCAAATGAATCCTTTTTAGTGTTCGTTCGGTTTGTGGAAAATGTATCACGGAGGACGGTAGTCCGACAAGTGATGCACCATAGACTGTGCATTTCAAGCCAAATATCAAAAATGCCAGTTTTTGCGTCACGAGTATATATACAGTAAGTATGCTATTTTCTCAGGACACTATTTGGGCCCCGGCATGTTGGGTACTGTTGGAAAGGTGTTGGCCCAAATAGTCGGAAAAACCATATCCCCCATGCCCAAAGTGTGGTCTAGGCAAAAATATAGCGGTTGGAAAATTTCGATAAATTTTCAAATCTATACCCATATCTTACGAAGGGGGTACCCAGGGGGTAGTCTAAGGTGTCCAAGAGAAGCTCCTCCTCGCCACCTTTCCAACGCCGGTCTAAGTGCCCCGATTGGTCCAAAAACGAAAAAGTTATGGGCATTGGCAGTTTGATCTTGATTTATTATGAAACTATTGATTTGTGCGTCCGTCCGTTCGTCCGTTCGTCCGTTCGTCTGTCCGGAAACTTTTTAGGCCCCCACAGATTCCGGTACCGATATGCCTAAGCTGTAGCTGGTGTCGGGCCATATCGAAACCCGTCCTCAGATTGACATTTGCATTACAGGAGAGCTGGCTATGGCTTCACTAGCCTGCATGTATACGATTTTTTCAAGTATTTATTTCGCACACTAGATCAACTTAGACACCCATCGGGCAAAGTCAGCTCGTAATTATTTGAGAAGAAAAAAGTGCCATACACACATGCCTATGTTTATGTGATATAAAAGAAAAAAGTCGATTTTTATGAAAAATCGACCCCCTTAAATTTCACACCAAACGCGATTTCTCAAAAATCAGCCCGACATTTCATGTTCATTTCTGTTTTTAGGAGCAAAATTCCAAAAACAACCATACGAGAGAAAAAAGTAAAAAACCATTCATTCATTTCCATTTTTTCATTGCGTTCAGCTTGTGTCAACGACAATTTTCATTCTCTCTTCTTCTTCTTCTTTTTTTCCGATTTTGATGCGCATAGTGCCAGCAAATTCATTGTTCTCATTCATCTCAGTTTTCATGAGACTTATAAGAGATAAGTGATTTCTGTCTTCGGAAAAGTTGTAGAGAAGATCAGGTACTACTATTTTTTTGAAGACACTATCTCCTTATCTCCTATCAGTACCGCGAAAAATGATAAGAGGAAACTCGTGTTTTTCGCGGTTATTCACATAACTGATAATAGATAACTATTTGATGTCTTGAGCAAAGTTGTAGTACTTGGTCTGCTCCACCACTTTTTCAAAGACACCCATCACTTGTGTGATCGATTGTAATTTACTTCAAGTAGCTGTTTCGGTTACACCGAGTTTTATTGTTTGAGTTGTTGTAATTTTTTGGCGTGCGCTCGAACAAACACACATTGTTACATGTTTTGCTTTCTGTGAATCGCAAACAGAGAGCTGAGTCCAGTGTAATTTAATATTCATATTGATTTATGTTTGAAATTTGAAAAAGCAAAGTCACTTGAAGCTGTTTTATTTAAAATTTAATCGTAGATTGAAAAAATCTTTCCATTTCAATTCTCTTAACAAAGTGTACGGAAAAGTAAAATATTCAACATCACCATTGTTGGCAGCATATTGGATCTATTCCAAAAGTTTGGCGACATTATTGTGACCTGAAAAATAATACAGATCAATAAAAGAGATCAAAGCGGTATTTAATTTAGTCAGCAGTACCATGGTTAACAGCTAACTGACGAGGTGTTAGATTCGTATGATTTCTAATATCAACTTTGGCTCCTTTTTTGATGAGAAGTTCAGCAACATTCTTGTGACCTTAGAAATAATTTAGATCGATGAAAAAGATCAAACCGATTCTTTATTTTGTGAAAATACTTATTCAACATTACCATGTATAGCAGCATAATGAAGAGGTGTATTATTAAAATAATTCATGATATCCATACTGGCGCCTTTGTTGAGGAGAACCTCGGTGACATTCTTGTGACCTTAGAAATAATTTAGATCGATGAAAAAGATCAAACCGATTCTTTATTTTGTGAAAATAACTATTCAACATTACCATTTATAGCAGCATAATGAAGAGGTGTATCATTAAAATTATTTATGATATCCATACTGGCGCCTTTGTTGAGGAGAACCTCGGCAACATTTTTGTGACCTGTAAAATAATTCAGATCGATGGAAAAGATCAAATCAATCTTTTATTTGATGAAAACAAGTATTCAACATTACCTTTGTCAGCAGCTAAATGAAGAGGTGCATCATTAAAATTATTCATGATATCCATACTGGCGCCTTTGTTGAGGAGAACCTCGGCGACATTTTTGTGACCTGAAAAATAATTCAGATCGATGGAAAAATTAAACCAATTTCCCATTTAGTGAAAAAAAAAGTCAAGGCTACACTGACGAAGTGTAGTAGACATCACACACAACTCTGACACCCGTCTGTATATGCTAGCAGCCTTTCTGATCATGAAAATAGTAAACAATACAGTGGCACCTGGGGACTAAGTGCAACGTGTCATACTTTCAACGTTTGAATTACACAGACGCACTTGCACAGACGCATACTTGTTACAGCAAACTATGTGCATGATTCTCTATTTCTCCGACCAGTCGCCAGGTGACGCTTTATTGTTCTTGTTTGACGTTTCCTATCTATTTGTACAGACGATCAGAGAGGCTGATGCTAGTCGGTTTTGTGTGTGAGTTGGTTGCGATGGCTGTATATGCGACGTTTGTTTGCACGATAGTTGTGTGCGCGGCAGTTGCATCGCGATATGCTTGTCTATTGGCCGAAGCATATTCAATGCTTGCTGCTAAGCAATACTAATGCGCATAGTACACTGTAAGTTTTCGGAGGGGAATGAGTAATCTAGATACGGTGCGAAATAGCGGTTTCAACTGTTTTTGGATGGATTTACACTAATTTTAGGGGAAAATGTGTTATTGCTTATGCGAACGCTCAAGTGGCTACTATTCATATACGTGCCAATACATAGATAAGGCTAACAAAAATATTTATTTAAATATAAATTATTTATTTAAATATTTTGGGCGATTTCGTTTTAAATAAATATTATATTTATTTTTAAATAATTCAGGATTTTTAGAATTCTTCTTCAATGTTTTGAGATTTTTGCGATTTTTACGTGAAAATTTTCATATATTTTCCGGAAGAACAAACAATTTTGACTCCAAATTTTTGGTCCATAAAATAATTTTTTTTTATTTTCAATTTTTTATCTTATTGAAAAATTTTCGTAAATATTTCGGACATTTTTCATAAATATTTACGTAAATATTTCCATGGTTTTATCGTAAATATTAAATAAATATTTCGAAGGTTTTTCGTAAATATTTTTGTTAGCCTTATACATAGACACGCACTGTTCACCAAGCCTGTGCAGTTGTATGTATTGTAAATTTTGCACACAGCAACTCGTTCAATAAATACATACAACTGCACAGACTTGGTGACCAGTGCGTGTCTATGTATTGGCACGTATATGAATAGTAGCCACTTGAGCGTTCGCATAAGCAATAACACATTTTCCCCTAAAATTAAGGTACATGTCATCAGCACCGCCCGGAAATAGTGCTGGTAAACCATAACATGTAAAAAATAGTATCAAATATATAGAAAAATCGATTTTTGGGTACTTTTGTATGGGAGGTATGTGAAATATTGACTTTTTCCACACATATTATATGTCGAAAAAAAGTGCTGGAATAGTGCTGGCGAATGGCGTTTTCAGATTGCAAAAATGTTGACTGGTGGCCGAGCACTATTCGTCGAAAGTTGAAAAAAATCGATTTTTCGGTACATTTCCATGGAAAGTGTCCGAAATCGATTTTTTCGTATGATTACTGGCTCTATGACTCCTGTTCGGAAAAGTGAAACAGTATAGTACAATTGAGTCATGAAGGGAGCCACAATATGAGTCATAATCGGAGTCATTCATTTGTCCAAAGTGATTCAAACTTGATGTGACTCACTCCTCATGAGTCGTAAGAAAGGAGTTAGATTCTGACTCCATTTTGAAGGCAATGAGTAAGTCGAGTCAATGAATTGATACATTGAACGTTCGGAAATCTTAATCGTTTAAAGAACTTAAGCTATTTTCCAAGAACAAACAACACAAGATTTCTGAACGTTCATTGTATGACTCATTGATTGCGTGAGTGTGCCAGAAAGTCATGACTTTCTGTTTCACGCGCCAATACTGTATGTAGATTTTTGATGATTTCTCTCGAATTTCTGCTCGTCACTGCATCCTGGTGCGAACAGAATTTTGAAGAAAATTGGAGAAATTGATTTTCTAGAGAAAACTATCAATTGTAATTTTTTTCAAGTCGATTCATGATTTTAGTTATTTGTGATGTTTTGTTAGTTATGTGCAAAATTAACAATACATACAACTGCACAGGCTTGGTGACCAGTGCGTGTCCATGTATTGGCACATATATGAATAGTAGCCACTTGAGCGTTCGCATAAGCAATAACACATTTTCCCCTGAAATTAGTGTAAATTCATCCAAAAACAGTTGAAACCGCTATTTCGCACTGTATCTAGATTACTCATTCCCCTCCGAAATTTTGGTGTGTACTCGAAAAAAGTATTCAAAATTACCATGGGAAGCAGCATAATGAAGAGGTGCCTGATTCTGATCATTTTTGATATCAACATTGGCTCCTTTACTGGCGAGAAGTTCAGCGACACTCTTTTGACCTGAAAAATAACCCAGATCGAAGAAAAAATTAAACCAATTTCCCATTTAGTGAAAAAAGTCAAGGCTGCACTGACGAAGTGTAGTAGACACATGGATTATTTTAAGAAATTTTCAGAACTGCCCCATTTTGGAAAATCCAATTCTATCTTGTGTAAATTTGCTCCTCAAGTGATATTTAGTGCCAAAATCGAGGGGCAAATCACTCTAAAGTAATTTGTAACAGAGAAAGTAATCGAGAAAGTAATTTACGTGTAAAAATCTCGATAACTTTTAAAAGTAATCGAGATTTTTACACGTAAATTACTTTCTCTATTACAAATTGCTTTAGAGTGATTTGCCCCTCGGCCAAAATAGTGCAAAAAGTTGACATGTCATCACTTGGGGAGCCATAACTTTCCAACTGGACATCATAGGTAAATTATATTGGCCCTATTGTTTAGCTGTGAACATAAGCTTTAGTGTAGCATACATTAGAAACTAAAATATGACCACTGTCATGTCTTAATTTGGCCAAATTTCCACCAAACGCTCAAAAATTCGTCCAAAACTCGAAATATCCCTACAAATGAGCGATTTTTCCACTAAACTAGCTTAAAAACAAGTCCACATTATCCGTGGAGACACTTTAATAAAAATTTAAGCGAAAAATATGGAAAGATATACAGATATTTGCATGTAATAGGCCAAAATTCACAACAAAATGACCTTTTTTGGTACCAAAGAGTGATTTTGGGTTAGTATGTTAAGTAAAGTTGTTCAGTTATAGGTTGGCTTCAAAATTGCTGAAAATAGTGGCCATAAAAATTGAATACGCTGCGAGTTATGGTTAAAAAATGGGCATTTTTGCGATTTTGAGGCTCTAGATTTACTTTTTGTGGTAAGTTTGTTTTGCATTTTTTTTCTCCCATTTATTACCTACAACGCAAGACACAAAAACAATATTCCCTACGGTTTACCGAGATATGCCCTTGTGAAAATCTGGAAAAAGTGCTCAAAATCCAGTTTGATCCAAAAATACATAATTTCATAAAATGAAAAAGGTAGCCAAGTTATCAAAACGAATGATGCAGAATTTCTTTTGGTAAGTACTTTCAGCAGCGATTCTCAAAAGTGAGTCCCGCATCGATGACCGAAAAAATGTTGCACTATGTTATTCAACATTACCATGTATAGCAGCATAATGAAGAGGTGTATTCTTCGAAGCATCTCTAATATCAGCGTTAGCTCCATTCTTGAGAAGCACATCAGCGACACCTCTGTGACCTAAAATAATACGGATCAATGAAAGAGATCAAATCAATCGTTTCTTTAATAAGAACAAGCATTCAACATTACCATTTTTAGCAGCATAATGAAGAGCTGTGGTATTCAAAACATCTCCAATATCAACATTGGCTCCTTTACTGATGAGAAGTTCAGCGACACTCTTTTGACCTGAAAAATAACCCAGATCGATGAAAAAATTAAACCAATTTCCCATTTAGTGAAAAAAAGTCAAGGTTGCACATGGATTATTTTAAGAAATTTTCAGAACTGCCCCATTTTCGAAAATTCAGTTTTATCTAGTGTAAATTTGCTCTCGGAAAAATTTTGAAGAGCAAAAAAAGTCCTCACTTCGGAAAATTAAGTGAAAATATCCAAAATTGGTCTAAAAAAACTTCCAGAGGGTCAAATTTTGTCAGCATTTGCGTCAAAGATCGTTCCTTAATATTGTGAGCAAAGCGAATGTGCATGTGTTGTAATTTTTTAGCAACTGTTTTTAATTTTGTAACTCAATATATCGTAAAATCCAAATTGAGCAACTGGTCCAAATATGAATTCAGAGCTGCCAATTGAAATTCAGAGCTGCCCAAATGGACCAGAGCTGCCAACTAAAATAATCCATGAGTAGACATAATTGTTTGCACATTAGTTGTGTGCGGCGCAGTTGCACCGCGATATGCTTGTCTATTGGCCGAAGCATATTCAATGCTTGCTGCTAAGCAATACTAATGCGCATAGTACTCGAAAAAAGTATTCAAAATTACCATTCATAGCTGTTAAATGAAGAGGTGTATTATTAAAATGATTCATGATATCCACACTGGCGCCTTTGTTAAGGAGAACCTCGGCGACATTTTTGTGACCTGAAAAATAATTCAGATCGATGGAAAAGATCAAATCAAACTTTTATTTAATGAAAACAAGTATTCAACATTACCATATTCAGCAGCTAAATGAAGAGCTGTGGTATTCAAATAATTTCCAATATTAGCGTTAGCTCCATTCTTGAGAAGCACATCAACGACACCTCCGTGACCTAAAATAATACGGATCAATGAAAAAATTAAACCAATTTCCCATTTAGTGAAAAAAAAGTCAAGGCTACACTGACGAAGTGTAGTAGACATCACACACAACTCTGACGCCCGTGTATATATGTTAGTCGGTTTTGTGTGTGAGTTGGTTGCGATGGCTGTATATGCGATGTTTGTTTGCATGACAGTTGTGTCCGCGGCAGTTGCATCGTGATATGCTTGTCTATTGGCCAAAGCATATGCAATGCTTGCTGCTAAGCAATACTAATGCGCATAGTACTCGAAAAGAGTTTCAAAATTACCATGGGAAGCAGCACAATGAAGAGGTGTCTCTTTCGTATAAGTTTCACTATCAAGATTGGCTCCTTTGCGGATGAGAAGTTCGGCGACACTCTTGTGACCTGAACAATAACATCGATCGATGGGATAAAATCAGGTCAATCTTTTATTCAATAACAATAAGTATTAAACGTTACCTTTCTTAGCAGCATAATGCAGAGCTGTCTCATTAAAATTATTTCCAATGTTGAGGTCGGCTCCTTCAGCGATGAGGTTTTGAGCTTCCTTCACTTTGTCTGAAAGAATATGAAAAATATTCATGAATCAATGAAACGGATTGAACAAAACATTTTTTTTTATAAAAAAAATGTCTAAAATTACCAGCAAAAGCAGCTCTATGCAGAGCTGTCTCTCCATGCATGTCTTTTTCGTTTACTAAAATATGTATGAAAAGTTTAGCATAAATGAGGTTCCCATTTCTTCGTTACAAGGTGCTTTGTATATGGAATTTAAGAGTTAAACTGGATAAATAAATGAAACTTCAATCTAACCGTTCCTCCTGGGTGGTGCTCCACTCACATCCCCGATTAAGAACTGTAGAAATAGAATCAAAGTGATACATTTGGAATGGGAACAACGGATGAGATTAATACATTATGTATTAATAACAGTTTTCAACTGTTTTCAATAGAATAAAAGTTTCCGGTGGACATTTTTTTGGAATAGAAGAATTCTTTCAATTTAAGAACTTGAAAAAAGGACACTTTTCATTTTTCAAATTATTTCAGAAAAAATTATCACAAATTGTCCACAAAAAGTATTAAAAATGAAAAATTTAAAAAAAAATCGACTGAAATTGTTGACTCACCTCGGATACCATCAAGACAATGAGCAGCAGTGTGAAAGAACTTCGACTCAGCATTTCTCTAGCTTCGAACTATTAAAAGTTTACTATGAACGTATCAATTGGTAAGAACTGTTTGATGGACATACGAATCGAACGCATCCTCTTATATACTTTTCAAGTGTGGCCACGTCGGTTGGCAACACACTGTATGATTCAATCCACGTACAATGACGATTCTAATAAAAGTCCACAAAATATTATCGCACACATTTTTCAAGATAACAATGTCAAACAATTGATGGAATTACAATTTCACCTGTGCACGTGTGTTTAATTTCGCGTTTCACATCGAATGTTTTGCATTGAAAATATCAGATGTTTACATTTATTCCTTCATCACCTTCTTGAAACTGCAAATTCAATGTAAAAATTTAAAAAGTAAATATTTTTCACTCTTGAAGGGTTGAGTGGTGTTACTATGGCCCGTGGCTGTTCAAATTTGAAAATTTTCACATCTTCGCTGCATGCACAAAACACAATCCGTTTCAAAGTCGATTCAAAGAAGACCACAGGTCAACCGTCGCTTACATGATGTAAATTGGAATGTGAATGATCAAACGACATGATTCATACCTTTGCGTTACATTCAGGCTAACATGCCATGGTTGCGTTGCTTTGTTCAATAGCTACAGTGTTAGTTGATGCAAGGATGTAAGGTATCACATTTACTTTACATCACTCAATAAGGAAATTCTAATTAAAGCCCACAAAATATTATCGCAAGATAACAATGTCAAAACAATTGATGGAATTACAATTCCACCTGTGCACGTGTGTTCAATTTCGCGTTACATTCATTATTTCATCACCTTCTTGAAACTACAAATTCAATGTAAAAATTTAAAAAGTAAATATTTTCCACGCTTGAAGGGTTGAGTGGTGTTACTATGGCACGTGGCCTAGGGGTTTCATTCAAGGCTTGAGTAATGTGAATATTTGTGAATATTGTGGATATTTTTCTCATTGAATCATCGTCAAAATTTCGATTATATGTGAATGTTGTGAATTTTGTGAATATTTTGAATAAAATTTTCAAGATGGCGACGAATTCAAGATGGCGGCTGATGAGAACGCCTGAACTGTCAAATAAGAAAGACTGAATATCTGTGAATATGAGTGGATATTCTGAATATAGCTCAAAACACACCGGAATCCATGAATTTTTGAATGATAAATTCCCCTAGCACGTGGCTGTTCAAATTTAAAAATTTCCACATCTTCGCTGCATACACAAAACACATTCCGTTTCAAAGTCGATCCAAAGTTGACCACAGATCAACCGTCGCTTACGTGATGTAAATTAGAATTTGAATGATCAAACGACATGATTCATACCTTTGCGTTACATTCAGGCTCACATGCCATGGTTGCGTTGCTTTGTTCAATAGCTACAGTGTTAGTTGATGCAAGGATGTATGGTATCACATTTACTTTACATCACTCAATAAAGTATAGGTAGGATACTACACTGCTCCAAAAAAAAAGTTGGTCGAAGAAAAAAAGTTTCATCCAGTTTCGAAAAATATACCTAAAAAAAATAGGTTTGGTCAAAAAAATCATATGGGTACTATATAAAAACCCATGGCAAGCCCCATATCAAATTTTTCATGACAGCGATTTCAGAAGTCATTTTAGATCGCAACATTTCGACCGATTCCAGTATTCTAACTAAATTTCGACAAAAAGTGTTGATGAGGTTTTGTTTGGCTCGTCAATATCCACAACTTTTACCAAGACATTGGCCCTTGAAAAGGCATTCTGGGCCAGTTACAGTGTAAAATGACCGAAAAAATGACAATTTTTCGGCATTTTTTGCATTTTTCGCTCTACTGGCCACCCAGGTGGTAGACTTTTGTTCAGTTTTGGACTTGTGTCGTGTAGCCAAAACCTGTACAAATATTTTGGTACTTGTCAGATTGCGATTTGGACGAAATTTGGTGATAATTGATTTACATATTAAAGACAAATTTCAGGTCAAAATGAGCAAATCACAAACATGAGCTTCGATTTGACAGGTAAAAGCAAATGATTTCTACCTTTTCTGCCTTTGAACATCTAGTATGGTCCTTTGCGAACATTTTGGGTACTTACATCATGTAAGTTACATGACCAAATCGAGTGATGTTTTCACATATTTCTGGCCTCATATTCGATTTCAACTCCCAAAAAATCGACTTTTGACCAAAAAATCCTTAAGTATAGGCTTTTTAGGGATGGTGTCTGGGTGCAATGTTATTTTTTCTCGAAAATTTGGGGAGTCTACCCAGACAAAAACTCTCAAAATTGACTTTTTAAGGTACCTCCCGAACAAAATATACGTTTTTCATGGATTTTGCTATGAAAATATCATTTTTTGTTCGGGAGGTACTCCAAAAATTATTCATAAGAGATTTTGTGTGAGTAGATTCACAATATTTCTCGAAAAAAATAACTTTGTACTAAGAAACTCATCCAAAAAGTGTATTTTAAAAATAAAAATTGTGCAGTACAATTTACATTACATTCATTTCAGTATTATTTTTCATTTTTGTCTGCCAAAATCATTGCTTATTTATTCAAGCAAACAAATTTTTGACGCTCCCAGTAAAAACATATTCACTTGATCAGTGCATTTACATTAAGTTTGGTAATCATTGTTTCGTTTCATGAAATGCAGAATTCATCGCTGCCAAATTGATAGTGTAAAAAATGAGTATCATTTACCTTCCCATTTTGAGTCATTGTTTAGACTGCTTGATTATTTTAAAAAGTCATGTTTGTCATTCACTCAGTGAATTTCACTGTTTTTTCACTTTCGTTTTTCCTTCATTCATTTAGTAAAAAAATACTTTTATTTCATTATTTCCTAGGGGGTAGACACAACATTTAAAACTTGAATCTTTTTAGATCTTTTCAAATCTGTAGGAATCTCAAATCTCGAGCAAATTCAAATACTTTTGAATCTCTATGAATCCTTATGAATCTTCTCAAATCAAAAATGGCTGAATTATCAAAAAGGTCGGAGCCGTTTTCGAGAAAATGGCCGATTTATGCAAGGCCAGGTGTCCATTTTTTGGGTTTCTGCCCATAAGACCATGCTCACTCAATTTTTTCAAATTAAAATAGATGTCATTGAATAGCTGGCCTCAAGACCTTTCCAACGATACCCAAAAGTTGAAATCGGTTGACTGGGCTAGGCACAGTGATCATTGGAAAGAAGGCCATATTTTGAATTTTCAAAGGCCAGCCAAGGCCAAGATGGCGGCCAAATCAAAAAATGTCGGAACAAAAAAGTCTTAGTTTTTGATATAGTTCAATGCCTGAAAGTTCGAAAAAGATCGGACAAAAAGTACGGACGGACGGACGGACGGACAGAAAAAATATTATCTCAGAATAATTGGTGGAGACGCCAAAGAATTTTCTAAATCGTCATAACTCATGAAAGGATGGTCCAATTTCTTGTTCAATTCGTCCTTGGGCTTGTTGGAAAGGTCTCGACGAGTAGACTCAGAAAAAACATGTTTCAAGATGAACCGGCCGCGTTCAACACCCGGTAAATGGGAAAAACTGATAATTGTACAAACGATGAATAAAGTATCCGACTCTTTGACGTTTATAATAAATGCTGAAAAACAAGCACGGTTCTGCCAACCAAAAAACGTTTATAATAAACACATAACATTCAACGACACATTGTGGCCTGTTTAAACACATACACATGCACGCCTCGCTTTTAGCATCGCGCGTCGATTGTGTGCATAGACGGTGAATTTGTTTGTTGAAACAATACACGCGCACTGCACACCGCACACCGTCAGACGGAAGGCAAAAGAGAGCAAGAACATCAATGTGCTACTGAATGCATTTATGAAAGTGAGACATGAAGAGAACAGCGCTTTGTTTCAAATCCTCCTCACAGTCGAAATTCGCTTGCTCGTCTTTCTATTGATGTGTCACGCATACTCACAAACAAGCGTAATTCTCGCGTATGAACTGTCAGCTGGGCGAAAGAGTAAGCAAATCACAACCAAAATATTATGACAAAACGCAAAGTCGATACACATTTTTTTCAATTGAATCTCCGAAATGCAATTATTTTTCAAGATGAATCGTCCAAAATAGATATCAGTGGAATAAAATATTAATAAATATAATTGCCATGTTTCAATTCTTGCAATCATTTGTTTATAAAAACAGACGCTTCAAACATTCTCACACAAGTGAAACAATTCATCTCAATAACAGCATCCTCACTGCTGTGTTTATGTGTAATTCTTTCAATGCGACATTCAGATGTGTGCAGGCGAATCGTTTGTCAAAGCCAGTGCGTAATTCACTCGGAATAAGTGTGTGTGTAACACACACAGTTGAGAGAACGAATGAAAGGCGTAAATGGAGAACAAGAATATGAAAAAAGAATAAGCCGCTGATGTGTTTAAGCAATGACGCATATGAGAAAGTGAGACGAAGAAACAGAACGACGTTTGATTGCCAGTGCTAACGTATTAATACTAATACACACACAAGCGCAGGTATCGCTTCTCACAGTCGAAACTCGCTTGCTACTGTTTTGTCACAGAATAGTGCAGCAATTCAGTGAGTGAGTCCCAATGAACATAAATGTATTGCAACAATCGCAGAGATGCCAACAACTGTCAAATGGTCGGGAACTTTATTCTTTGATAGTACATAATTTTCAAGTGGCTATTTCTATGGAGGCGGTTGGTCGATTCCCAAGTTTGAATGCATTTTCTGGGCCTATGCGCCAGGGCCTTTCTAGCGATACTTCATTCATACCAGATGGCCTCTTAGGAAAAAAGTTCGAAATTGCGTGTATATATAGGCGAGTTCGACTTTCAGCACAGAGGTGCTTTCGTCACTCGCGCCTGCTGTCGCCAGCTGTGATTTTGACTGCATGTTTCTGAAGTAGATAGTTTCTAGATAAATATTCATTGCTCCCAAGCAGACGTGTGCAAGGTAAAAAATTCTAGGGGG
>NW_022595255.1:696517-778843 GCF_009176505.1 Sitodiplosis mosellana
AAAAAAAAAAAAAGGTCCTCACTTTTTAAAATCGATTCTATCTAGTGTAAAACAGTCACAATTCCACAATGGGGGTCTAAAATTTTGCCAATGGGTGTCAAAAAACAAGACCTAAAAAAAAAAGGTCCTCACTTTTGAAAATCGATTATATCTAGTGTCAAATTTTCCAAATCGCTGGGGGGGTCCACATTTTGGAATCCTAGAGGGGGGTAAAACCGGAATACCCCCCCCTTGCACACGTCTGCTCCCAAGTGAGCAAAATATGGGACAAAGGCACGGCCAGATTCCAGAGCTTCCTCTTTTATGTGCTGTAAAGTCATTCTACCTATGTTTTTTATGGAATTTTATCACAACCCAAAGAAATTGAAGTGGTAGAATCAGGTCAAATCCTGAGAATCCATGGATCAGCTGAAATTCCACCGGATTTATATTCTAGGCCGTCGAACCGGCCGTGTTTTTGCACTCCCTTAGGGAGTGACACCACGGTCCATTTTGCCGATTTACCCAGCCGTTTTCGAGATATTTCCATGTGTATATTTGGCCATAGAAGCCAATGCAATAGCAGCGGCGCTCCGAGTCTTTCATACAAACTTCCCATGTAAACGTCGCAACACAAGCAAAAATCGAAAAAGAGTTAAAAAAATTTTTAAGATTCTCATAGAGTTGAGAATGAAATGATGAGAGGAAACTCACGTTTTTCGCGGTTATTCACATAACTGATAATAGATAACAATTTGATGTCTTGAGCAAAGTTGTAGTACTTGGTCTGCTCCACCACTTTTTCAAAGGCACCCATCACTTATCTTTTATCAGTCGCGCAAAAAATGATAATCTCAAAAACTCCATCCTGTTAGCGGTATTCTGAGGTTCCTCGCGTATTTCACGTTACTGATAAGCGATATGAGATTTTCACCTTTAGCCAAATCGTAAAGCAGATGAAGAAGTACAACTTTGCCCAAGACATCAAATTGTTATCTCTTATCAGTTATGTGAAAAACCGCGAAAAACGCGAGCTTCCTCTTATCATTTGTCGCGAAACTGATAAGAGATAAGGAGATAGTGTCTTCAAAAAATTGTAGTACTCAATCTGCTCTACAACTTTGCCGAAGACAGAAATCACTTTTCTCATGAAAATGGAGTTGGCATGTACACGTACAGTTGTACACCTTATTCCCATACAAATGCTTATAAATATATAGGGATTCAGCCAGACCCAGGGTGTCCGTCCGAAGGTGTAGTTTTTACATATCCTTATATCATCCTTTTTGAAGACTTTTTTAAAATGGTTTTGGTGCTAGATCGATAGCCAATGAAATTTTAGTCAGGTAACTCTGAGCTCAAGTCGATAGCTTAATTAGAAATATATTAAATTAACGACTAAAAACGAAAAAGGTCTGGCCAGACCCGGGTGTCGGTTCGAGGGTTAAAAGACAAATAAGTTATTTGAAATAACTTGAGCTGTTTTTCTACAGAATATTTATCGATGATCCGACAAAATAATAATATTAATTCGGTACAAAAAACTGAGTTGATTTTTAAGTATCAAAATGTTTGAAAGTGTCAAATTCCAACACATGTTGAGTTTTTCGCAACAAATGTTTTCTTCCATATTGACTCAAGTATTTGTCAAATTAGACACCAGCTCCCTTACATCGTGTCTAATTTTCAAATTGGGCGCCAATTTTTATTAGACACGATGTAAGGTAGCTGATGTCCATCAAATTTATTCACAATAAGGAAGAATATCGCGTCACGACTTTTGAATTTTGTTCCAGATCTTTTAAGCGTTTTGCCGTGTAAAAATCGTGACGCGATATTTTTCCTTATTGTGAATAAATAACCTCGTGCAGCTTGGCGTCATTTCCTCCACTTCCATATGTTTACAATGATGTTTGAACTTTGACAAGCAAGCTTCTACAATGGAAATTAAATGCGAGTGGAGACGCCACCAAAATGACTCCAAAATCGTCGATTAATGATCGACCTACTTTTCACAATAGTGAATGAGAAAAACACTTCTGAACCAGAGGTAATACAGCGTCAAAGCGTCACTCAAAATGATATCATTCTTTTTGAGTGATAAATCCACGCACAGGAGCATCACTCCATTTTAACCTCGTCTAGAGGTTTTTCATCTGATTCCATTGTGTCCCAAATATTTTCGGAAATTATAATTGCATTTCGATAGAATATGAATCGAAGTTCGTTGCATTCACATCAATTTTCATTCGAAACAGCTAAAGAATAAATGATATTTGTATTTTATTCTCTTCGCCCTCAGTTCAATAAACATTGAATTGACAAAATGGCATTTTGTGGCGACAAAATTGCGTCATTGAATTGAGATGCAGATGTGAAATATCTATATTTCGAGTTATTGCAAATAGCTCACAAATGCCCACACACAGTCACAAGACGCTTCTCTCGTATGCTTACATTGCCAAACAGAACAAATACATATATCAAGTTAAATTGATTCTCAACTATCGTGATTTTCGATTCGTTGGACTTACACTAACAAATAACAATGATGACAACAGTAATAATAGTAATAATGGGCTGGTCCACGTGGTTTTTCGAATCGGCAAATATCCGCCTCAAACTAAATTACAAATAATTTACTTGTAAAAGTTGATCAATAATAATCATTTGTCATCTAGAGTAAATGCGATTAAATGAGCATATATATATGACAAAATGGTCTAGCTCTCTCTACCAAATTCAATTTATATCATTTAAACCATTCGATTGCTTTTGAATGAAGATATCAAAACCATTTGCCGAACAACAGACATTATGAAGAAGATCGTTTAAATCGTGCCCCACTTGAGTTTGTCTCTATGAATTTTCATTACTGTTCTTATTATAAATTCTATGCAACATTTATTCTCAAAATGTAAATTGCCATTAAGTTCTGGCTCGCATGCACATCCGAAATAAAAATTTGTGAAATTATTATGGTTAAATGAGAGTATTTTGCGTACGAAGACGCAATTGTTTCTTTCTCTCCAATTCAAGATTGACAATGATCAAACGCTATCTAATCGCTATACAATCAACAATAAATCAGATTTTAACTCATCTAGGTAATTTATGTTCGTTGAAATGCCACAACACACGAAATAAGAAGAAACGGTTTCTCCCGAAAAACCGATGAAAATATCGCTTGTTTGTTCATTTATCAAGCCGGTATTTTATAGCCTTCGTTTATAATATCGTTCGTTGACATAAATTCGGTTATTTTAGCCGGTTTGAACATTTTTCGAAAAGTAATAATCGTGCCAATCGAAAATTGTGTGCCGCTTCAAATAGAAAATAGTTGTGTCGCACTGGCACATACACAGCTGCTACACATGATAATAATAAAAGAGCCGAGAGAAAAAAAGAGAAAACCAATTTGTTTTCCTATTAACACATCACCACGCGAATCGATTCATGTTTTCAATAATCTTTCATAAAATCCAATTTACTGAAATCGCCAAAACATGAGGACTAAAGGCGAATTAAAATTTAAAATAGTTGCAGTGCTAAAACTTAACAGCAAAAAAGAGAGCTGGCCACTAGTGGCCAAAACATTATTTAATTTAATCGGTTTGTGAAATGCGCACTTTTCTGGTTCAATACGTCAATAAATTACTGGGTGGCTAGCGCCCAATCGACGAATGTATATTTATGCTAATTCCAAATACGCACCGCTAATTTCATTAGCATTCTGATGATTTTATCCGTAAAATATCCATAAATATTGGGAGAGAGGAAAAAAAACTGATAACGACCGCAATTGAAAAATGAATACAACATACACATCGAGGGAGAGAAAAAAAAATAAAGACCAATTCGTCCACAAAAACTAATATTCGTCGTATTTTGCAACACATTGTGAGCTAATTCGATTAGTTACCCAGTAAAAATCGATAAAATTATCAAAATCAATGTGAATTTGATGATATGCCGCCTTTGATGTGATTTTTGGATCGGTAAAGGCCAGACGAATGAAAAATGGACTGGTGTACAACTTTTTTCTTGCAATATTTGCTTGAATTCTGATCATAAAAGAGTCGACTCAATCGCAGGATGACGATTTTTTGAAGTTGATTTCGGCTGCTGGTCAAACGATATTGTGTATCAGACTGATAGAAAAGCCGGTATGTGATAATCATTTTGCCAGACAACATGTGCATTTCGTTCTTTGCCATACATTCAATTAGCAAACACATTCGACTGACTGTCTCGGTAAAAAGAGTTACTGTAGACCCAAACGATGATATTATTGCTTCATACACTGTTTCAATTTCGTTTTTTCACTCCATTCGTTTGCCATTTTATTTCGCAAAAATGGCCATTTGAAGTGTTCAATTGTCATATATTGATAACGGTCGAGTTCATCCTTCAGATCTGTACCGATTAAAACACTTGAAACTATGGGAAGCTCTTATCATTTGCATTCCTCACACAATGTGCGAAAAATAACCCGTTAGCAAAAACATGAACTAATAACTCAATTACGACTATCATGACCGATTGCTTCTGTTCAACCGTCGCTTATGTATTGTATATGCCGATAGCATTGACGCACTTGATCATTCGCTTGTAATGGGTTTTAATTTCTTTCTCAAATAAAATTCCCATTAGATTATTTTTTTTCGTTCAACACAACCGCATCGAACCGCTTCAGCTGTAATCAACACACTCAAATATCGGTCGATGTGTGTGTGTGTGTGTTGTTTTTATTCTTTTCGTCATTTCTGTGTTGATTACTGTACTTCTCTTCTTCATTAAATTCCTATTCTCACACACAAAGCTCTGCGTTGAATGGGTGTTTGCGCGTATGGTCTTTTTTTTTCATTCGTTTCGCTTTTTTTCAGTGTGTTTTTGAAAACAACATGTTGCACGAACAATGTCGAACGCCAGAAGAGCCAAGTGTTTATCGCCAGCCGATAATAGCATTCAGTTCAATTTGAAATACGAATGAAGCCAAATGTCTGTGATCGTCGTGTAATTCAGCTTCTTCGTTTACAACAATTTCCATTATAGTTTTTATTTTCTTTGTCTGCTAAATTGGATCTTGATCACATCTTTGCGCAACTAGTTTCAAACCATTTGTTGGCTGGAACGTATTGAAATTTGGGGCGAAAAAATTGTGCAAATAATACTCCTTCATCGAATTATTATTGTCTAAAACGACAGAATTCAACACGAGTATTTTTTTAAATATAATTTATGTGTCAGTGACATTGAAAGTAACTGAAAATTGATACGGTGTTTTTTTCACCGGAAATAAACAGGAATTCCTAGTGTGGAATAGTGAGAAAAAAAACACAATTGAATTTTTGTTGTATTGATTCCACGTGTGCGTGTGTCGGTCAAGTGTTAATTTAAGTAGATAACGAGGAGCCAGACAGCAAAAGCCAGTGAAAATGTCATGCTTTTCGAAATTTTTCAAAATTCACAAGTCATTTGACTTGCCAGTGCTGAATTCGGTGCCAGGAGTTGTATCAAAAGTAATTTCACACATATATACTAGACATATTTAATAGCGTTTTGTTATTCTGTTGTCTTTTTCTCTTCTTTTTTTTCTGTATTTATTGCTTGCGTCTGCACCATGTTCCAGAGTTTTATCTTAAGTAAAGAAATGATGTAACAAGATAGTATATCATCACCTTATTGTTAAACAATTAAACAAAAAAAAACGACAGAGATTCGATTTTTTTCTGTCTCCCACCAAAAACACAAAATGCAAACCGATTCTTGACGATAGACAAAATGCACAGAGCTATCAGATTTTATGGCGCAACCCACTTGAGCAAATTTTAACCAAACGTGATAGATTCATGTGATTTGTTTGATGAAAACATATTCACTCGAAGAATAGCTGGCACAGCCAACAGAATAATAAAACCCAGCCACTTCAGTAGAATCCTGTCGCTTTGATTCGTCACATATAAACAGAAATTCCGTTTGAAAGCTAAAATAAAAAGTAAACACGCCGTTTGATAAGATTTCATTGAAGACGCGTTTTTCTTCAGGTGTCGTCGACTTAGTTATTCACGTCACGTCGATCCAGTTAAATTACTTAATGTCGCCTCAATTTTTGGAAAGCGCAAATTTCGATGTAATTGTCGTTTGTGAAAAACAAAGCTGTCGTTTACCTTCAAATTGTATAATCAAAAGCAAAGCCATGTCAGCTGTTACATTTCACTTTCGATTCAATTTTCCATCGAAAAATTTACGTTTTTTTTGCCAAGAGTGCGTGGTGACCGCATCATTATTAATGATCCAGTTTTTCGTATACATTTCGTTTTCTCGCATCAACGCGTTTCTAAACTATGTCTCTTATCTCATTCGATTATCGTTGGTCATATTTCATCAAATACTTTTCGGACTTTTCGACCATTCTGATCGCATGGCACACGTCGTTAATTATGCATTTCCATGAAATGGCGTGAAATTCAATAACGATAACAAACAACGCAGGAAAAAAACAAGTGCGAAAAAAGTATCCTCATGTGTTTAATAACAAGAAATATGACTTGTTGAAAAATTCCAATAGACGGAGAAATAATACATCTTGATAGGATGGAATGTAGATTGTTTTCAATAATATTTCACGGTATTGTTCCATGTTTATGAAGTACCGATTGGAAACAACCGCCCTCTTTCTCTCTCTCTCTCTCTCTCTCTCTCTCTCTCTCTCTCTCTCTCTCTTTGTGCGATGCAAACATTTGATTCGAGTAGTGAGAGATCGTTTTCGAACAAAAAAAGGCGAAACACATGAGCTAAAAAAAACTTCAACGGTGATAATATTGTATTGACAACTATGTCGGCTGACAATGGTGGTTTAGAATACGCACGTGTATCTACGGGGCAATTATATGGGTGGTGGTTTAAACTTTTGCCGTTGGAATGATATAATCATGGTTAATGCAAACAGGAAGCATTCGATTAGCAAATGCGGCTCGTTTGATCAACTTTCAATTGGACGTTTCTGTTTTGTTCACAAATTCCATCACATATCGTGATCGAAACGCTAGAGAAAAAAAAATTGGAAGAAAAAACAACGTGAATTTTGCATTTTAAAACTGAAGTTCTGCATCACGTTGTTTCTTCATTACGTGGTCTAAAGCTAATGTGTAGTTTTTTAATTGAGAAATGGCGGAATAGCAAACTTTTTTCCCAGCATTTTACGTTTCAAAAAGATTGGACTTCAGCCGAACCGGTTGTATTGTAGTATGTTATGACTTTTCCGGCGGGTAGGAAGTCTAAATTAAGATTCAAGGCGAATTTGCTTAATTGTCAATTGCAAGTAATTGAATGTTTTGGTAAGGTAAATTTGGCTACTGTCTATATTTGTGTATGCTAACAATCGACAGAATCTGCGTTCACTTAGCACATTCTATATCGTCATTGTTTGCTTTTGAATATCTGTGTCGATATTAAACCTCAGCCGAAATGTGCGTGTGTGTGTGTGTGTGTGTGTTCCGCATATATGCATATCTAGCCGTTGTATTTAGCGATGTATAGCCAAAACGCTCAAAGCGTAAATTGTTTAACAAAAATTCTAAATCGGCGGCGCGTTCACAATTTGAGTGGATACATACAATAAAACAAAATTGATAATTGCCGAAATGAGCGTTTCTATTCAACATACGAGCGCCACGAAAACAAATAACTTTGACTCGAACAAAAAAAATGTTGCCTCGAATCAACAAACAAACAAAAAATCAGCAAATAGTTATAGAATGAGCGCACAGACTGTGATGATTTGTGGCGCTCTACATAGATTGGATTCTCTTTTGGTGCCCTGGAATTTACTGTTTATTGTTTTCCCCATTTTACTATTTTACATGCCAAAGCATACGAAAATCAGACTAATTGCTGTTGTATTTTTTTTTTGTTCAGATGGACTCCGAAAAATCGGAAATTGTCCATATGTTCGGACATCAAACTTGAAGTAACACAAGAGTGTGGGAGAAAGAGAAACAAGCGATAAATTGTGTTGCATCGTTCCAAGTGTTTGTTTTTTGTTTGAAGCGCACGCGAGCATTTGAAAAATCGTTTGTCTATGGTATTTGGATGGTTGTGCATCTGTGGGTCATAATTTTTCGCTCTTTCGCAAACACAAAATGAACATGCCCATATACACATGATATGGTTGTTGTGTGTCAGTTGTTTATTGATTTTAATTAACTTGATGCTACTCCATCACGAGCCGAAATGCGATACACACACACATACAGTGTTTGTATGTTGATTGCGATGCGACAGCATCGATTGATCAGAATGAATCGTTTGTGTCACGCGTCACTTAAACCCCAGCCGATACCAAGCAATTGGTTTGCGTTTGTTAAAGCAAAACGCAAAAAATGCTCTTCACAGCGACACACATAGAGAGTAGCATCCAAATACTGAATCAAACCGAATGTAAGAGCCTTGATCTGGTTTGAAATTTAGTTTCAATATTGTCATCACACTTCTGCGTCTCGCTCTCAACTGTCTATCACATTATTTTCAATATGGATTTTTCCTTTCCATTCGCGCATAAATTGACGCTACAACGATAAATAAAATGGAATTGGCGTCAATCAGATCTAGTTAAATTAAGAGTGAACGCTTTGTTTCTCTGCAAAAAATTTTTCGCCTTCAAAAATTAAATCAATGGAGTTTATCTCAAGCAATGAGATAATAATCAGCGTTTATTTTTTGCACCTTAGGATAAATATATTTTTAAGATAACAACCTTGTTCGCGTGTAAAAAAGAAATGGTCGCGTTCAAGGCTCCCTTTGTCAAATGACTGATAAAATCGTTTTCTCTTGCAATTAAATTGTTTATTTACTCGCGCTCATATGATTCTTTTTGTCATCGTTTTTATTGTCAATGCCACCGTCAGAAGATTTTTTTTACGCTTTCTACTATTGTTTTATAAAGAATTCATTCAATCTCAACCAAAATTACTCATTCCAAGCAGACATTTTCGTTCCAGAAAAACACCGAATTCGATTTGGACACTATCGATAGCGATAAAATTTCACAAAAGAGTCGCAAATCAAAATACACAAGAAATGGCAGCATTCCAAATAATCGCATTTCACCGAGAGGATCACAAGTGACGATGGATTCAAGTCGTATGTCACAAATATCAGAAAAGGTGAAATGTCACTTAATCTTTGTGTAAACATTTCAAATATTGTGACAAACAACAATATGTTTTCATTCTGTTTTTCCTTTAAAATTGTTTTCGATATTTAGAAAGAGCCGCCGCCGCATCATAATTTCGAATATGACAAAATCCTTGAAACAACCGCGCTCGAATTGCCCGATTCATTGTCAATGAAATGTGTGCCAAAGCAAACACTTGACGATTCCTACTACGACGACGAATATCCACAAATCCTGGAAGCGTCTGCGTCAAGTCAATCTGACGAAAGTGATCGCCAAAAAGCCGACTCAGGTATTGAGACCGATGAAATCGAAGAAGCACATAAATCGGTTAGTTTCTCAGAGAATGTACAGATTTTAGGCGAGATTAAAGTCAACGGAGAAAAAACACAAAAGTCACAAAATGGTGCCGACACCAGTCATAGTAATTCGAGTGTAATTGATAGTAATTCGGTGGGTGGTGAAAGCAACAACGATTCGTTGACCAATTTAGATGATACGAGTGAGGCGTTAAATGAACAGAATGAACCGCGTCCGCGAATGAAACGAGAGGGTGTTATTGCCGACAGTATTGATCAGAAAAGTACACGTGATTTTGATTTGGATTTGAAAGTCTATGAAAAAAGCGAAGAAACGGAACATCTTATCAAGTCAGCTATTATGAGTAATGACTTCCTTGCGAATATGATGGATGAGGAGCGGCTACAAGCGCTTGTCAATGCAATGATACCCCAAGTGCTGAAAGCAAATAGCTATGTGATAAAAGAAGGTGAAACGGGCAATCAGTTTTTTGTCTCGGCCGAAGGTGAATATGAGGTCATCAAAGAAGGTGTTTGCATCAAAACATTTGGGCCAGGCATTGTGTTTGGTGAATTGGCCATTTTGTATAAGGCTCGTCGATTTGCTTCGATTAAAGTTACAAGGGATGCTTTCGTTTGGGCTTTGGATCGGAAAATATTTCAAAAAATCATGATGAAAACGGGGAGCCAGGAGCGAGAGCAAAACATGAAATTCTTGAGTTCGGTCCGTGTATTGCAAGGTGTTTCTGATAATGTGTTGCACAAAATCGGTGATTTATTGAAGCGTGAATTTTATGCCACCGGCAGTACAATCATTCGGCAAGGTGATCAAGGTGATAAGTTTTATATAATCCGTGGTGGAAGCGTGACTGTGACAAAACGAATGGATGACGGTGTTCGCATTGTTGGTATGCTCAAACGTGGTGATTATTTCGGTGAACAGGCATTGATCAACAAGGCACGTCGAATGGCTTCGATCATCGTCAACGACCCGGGAACAGAATGTTTGACGTTGGATCGATCGTGAGTAACGCTCATTTTTAATGCGAATTTTTTTATCACTCGTTTAAATTTATTCGGAATTCCTAACGAAAATGTATTTATTCTACGAAATGAAAAAAAATATAGCGCATTCACAAAATACTTGGGCACAATAGAAGAGCTTAAGCAGAAACCAGTTGATCAAATTCCTGACGAAGAAAGCATTATCATACCAACTCCGAAAACAAACGTCATCAGCCCACGTATGTATATTGAATTTAGAAGAAGGAATTTTTGCAAACCACGCCTCGAATTATTATTCGTTCGTTTATTTGTCTTGCAGTTTACGATCATATTCAACTGTCGGACTTGGAGATAATCGGTACATTGGGTGTTGGAGGCTTTGGACGCGTCGAATTGGTGCAATACGATAAAAAAGAAACGTTCGCCTTGAAAATACTGAAAAAAGTTGACGTGGCAACCCAAGGTCAGATCGAGCATGCATACAGTGAAAAAGACATCATGTCATCGTGCGACTCATCGTTTATTGTCAAGTAAGGAATTTTCCAATTACGCCTCTTTTTCACTCATCCAACAAGTGCAATGGCTTTCAATAAGAAAAATGACATTTCAATATTTATTTTGTGCGTACGTAGGTTGCACAAAACATATCGCAATCGAAAATACTTGTACTTTTTGATGGAATGCTGTCTGGGAGGTGACGTTTGGACGCAGCTGCAAAAAACCAAATTTTTCGATGAAAAAACATCGAAATTTGTTGCTGCATGTGTTGTTGAGGCGTTTGATTATTTACATACACGTGGAATTATTTATCGAGATCTGAAGCCGGAAAATTTAATGATCGACGCCGACGGATATGTGAAACTGGTATAACATCAATTTGCTAGCATTGTGACGACCACCATTTTTCATTAGTTCAATATTTATTTGGTTAGGTTGACTTTGGATTTGCGAAACGAGTCGGTCCGAATTGCAAAACATGGACTTTTGCCGGAACACCGGGTAAATTTTACTTTCGATTTTTTCACAAATGTTGGACATTTCATGCAAAAATTTGTATTTATTTTGACTTCCATTTATGCTTTGAATACTAGAATACGTCGCGCCTGAGATTATATTGAATAAAGGTCACGATCGTGCCGTTGATTATTGGGCGTTGGGAGTTTTCATTCATGAACTGTTGGTAGGGAAACCGCCATTCCGTGGAAAAGATCACATGAAAACTTATAATTTGATACTACGAGGTATTGATGTGGTGACCTTTGCGCAAAAAATACCAAAAAGTGCACAGCACCTAATCAAAGGCCTGTGCAGACAAACACCAACCGATCGATTGGGATATCAGAAGAAAGGCATCGCCGAAATCAAGAAACATGCGTGAGTAAAAATTAAATGCGATTTCATTTAGATGCCATTTTAGGCATTCCCTCCCTGTTCTTAGACCAGTGGTCTTTTCTCTAATAATTGAATAAACGATAATTTTCTCTATTGAAGGTGGTTTGAAGGATTCCAATGGGATAAACTGGAAGACAGAACACTTACGGCACCGTTAAAACGTCCAATCAAAAATAACATCGATCTATCCAATTTCGATGAGTATCCACGTGATCGTGACGAACCTCCAGGTAAATTTCTTTTTTTTTCGTCACATTCCGAAAGTTTTCGACAATATTTGATATAAATTTTGTTTTTTTTTTACCTTCAGATGATATTTCCGGTTGGGATGCATATTTCTAAGCTGATCCATTTTGGTTCTACATCAATGTTATATATTTTATACTAATTTCACTACTAGGATAATGCTACGCCTTAAATTGTACAATAATTTTTATTGTATTCCTAAGATCCTACTTACCACACTTTATATGTCGTATATATGCTCTTGAGAATGAGTTGCCGAAGTGTTTGCAAGAAGAAACTACGAATCCGTCATACGCAAAAGAGCGCAATGAAATTTTCAAATTGAAATGTTTGTACATGCAAATACGACTGGTTATATTGTCTTGCTTCAATAATTTTTTACCCTGATTACTACAGAAATGTGATTATCTTTTGCTTTCGACGGATTCGAGTTTCTTTTATTCGGTTCGGGTTGAATATTCAAAACAACTCAAGTTCCCTCCTTTGTGGCAAACAAATTCGAGTATGTCTCATTTGCAAACATACTAAGGTCCGAAAATGCTCAACGGCTATATAACATTCGATCCAATACGGATATGCTCATTAGTGCAGGCACTAATTTTCGAATGTACTTTAAATCTGAATAGCGAAAACAAAAAATATATAACCGACGTACCTTGTTACAATTTTGCTGGGCCATTGAAATCCAGTTGCTTGTTTTTTTGTTTGAATTTCCGTTTGGAAATTTCTCGAAATGAAATTGATAAACATGATATATCTGATTGATAGGGGGATGAGAGTTGTTGAAATGAAAAACACAAGTATGTATAGTTTTGTTTACATTTTACTTAATGTTAACATACAATTATTACACGTAGACATAGCAAAATTGTCTGTGAAGAGTTGGTTTAGTAAATGAGCGAGAGAGAGAGAGAGAGAGAGAGAAAGAAAATTGTTAAATAAACTTTTAAATAACGATTGACAATGGCAAACAGAATATGACACATATTTAATACTTTGGTATACAAATAAAACCTATTTATAAAAAGAAGCGTTTTACGACACCGAAGAATTAAAAGGGGGAAAACAATGTTTGATGCTCTAAATACTGTTGGGCAACATTCGAACGAATGATTATATATCTTTAAAGCTTTTCATCAGGTATGTAGTAGGAATCGTAGCTTTGAACGGATGAGTATAGCATCGATGAGAATTTACCGCCAACTTTGTGTCGCAGTTGATCGGGTGTTCCTTCCTCAACAATCTTTCCATTTTCCATGACAATAATGCGATCGTAGTTCAAGAGGGTCGTTAATCGGTGCTAAGTGTATGTCAAAGCGAAGCAAAGCATAGTGAAAGTAATAAATATTTAATGCAAATAGTAATTTGTTTGTGTGTGTGTCTACTTACCGCAATTGTGATAATGGTGCGACCGTGAAATGCTTTGTTCGCCGCATCCAACAGTGCTGATTCGGTGGTGGCATCCAATGAGCTCGTCGCTTCGTCTAATACTAAACAAACCGAGCCCCTCAGCACCGCTCGTGCCAAACAGAATAATTGTTTTTCGCCGCCACTAAATACATTGCTGCCATTATCCACAATGGTTGTATCGAGACCGGCCGGCATTGAAATAATGGCCTGTTTGAGCTGTGCCATTTCCAAACTGTTCCATAAATCTAAATCGGTATAGTGATTACTTGGATCGAGATTTTCACGGATGCTACCATTAAATAGCATCACATCCTGCGGTATTATTGATAATCGCGTTCGAATCTCGTCCGTGTGAATTGTTGCAATATTGACATTATCGATAAAAATGCGCCCCGAAACGATGTCAACGACACGAAACAATGCCATTGCAAGCGTTGATTTACCACTTCCGCTTCGTCCGCAAATGCCCAACCGCTGTCCAGCCGGTATAACCAAATTCAAATTTGTGACAATGTTTTCGGGCTGATTTTCATAGCGTAACGACACATTTTCAAATGTGATGTCACCACGATGTGGCCAACTGATCGGAACTGCTTTATCTGCCATGTCAATCAATCAAAAATTCGAAGTCAAAATGAGAAAAGAGGAAAACCATAAATTTCATCGCATGATTTTTTTTTTGCATTTAATCGAATGCTGATTATAATTGTTAACAGTTGTTGACGCTTTATATTCTAATCGCAATAAATGATTTATTTAGGAATAGAAAAAAATGTTTTATTCGAGATTTGCGTTTATTTATTGCATACGATCAACGAATGTTTTTTATTGAGTCATTCCGGGCCAGCAATTGTATGTGTATGTATAGGGTTTCGACGACGACGCAATTCCAATAATATTGTGCTAGCGTACGATGTCAATATACTCACATTTTTCCTTTGGCTTAATGGCCATCAGTTCGCAAGGGCTTTCGTCAGTGTCATTGTCACTAGTGCCCTTGTCATTTGGATTGATATAGAGGGAAATACGCTCCACTGCGCCAATATACATTTCCAAGTCTGCCAGTAATTTAACCACCCAGTTCAGATAGATGGGCACGAGAAGTGTGTAGTTTATAGCCAATGCCACCAACGATGGCGATGCTGCCTCTGGGTACATTTGAGATGTTAACAATGCCGTCACTATTGACACGAATACAATAACACCGCCCAAGTAATCCTGTTTAAAAATAGATAGGGCAATTCAAAACGAAAATAAAAGGTCATGAGTTTTTCTGTTCAATAATTTCCTTTTACTGGACAATTTTCATATTTTCTATTGGAAATGTTATCACCCACGTTTGCTATTGGAAATGTTATCGATCACGTTTCTCAACTCATAATTATTTTCCTATTGTGTTAAATTGCTCCATTCAATCATTTTTACATCCTATCATTTACTTATGACGTATTTAGCTAACGCCATTTGATAATGATAAAATTCAACAAACCTTCAAGAGATTTTGACGTTTTACATATTTTCTCAGGAACTTTCTATTTTCATTTATCATTAGCTAATATCCATTTATTCTAAATTCATACCTAGATGTGTATTATTACTGAACTATATCCGCTTCAATGGAATGCAGATAAGTAGCATAAGAAATTTTTTTCATTCGACAACTATCATCCCTCACTGTTCTAGTTGAAGACTGATATATTTGAATCAAATATGGAGTTATCTGGCGTCAGTTGTGTTTTATATGGCGTACTGTGTAGTCAATTCAGGCAATAATCCAACATTCTTTTAACTTCTTCAATTAATTTTTTTTTCAATTTTCTATTCTACCGCTAAAATTCGACCAATCAAAATGGTGATTTGTGAGAGAACGAAAAAAATTCTGCGGTTCTTCGAATATTTTCCATTCGAAAATATACCACCCAAATATGATCGCATACTGAAGAAAATACCGTTGCAACTCATTCAAACAATCTTAACATTTGTCCGTCGATGTTGCTGTCGATGAAATCCCATTAATTCAACAGGAATTTAATCTCTGGGCCCATTATTGTTAAGAGGCGTATCATATATTGTATTTGTTTGTTTGTTGATTGTTTTACTTCAACTGCACTTTTCTTGTGCGCATGTATTCACGTTATTCAACTTTGTAATATCTAAATCCAACTAAAGATCCATTGGTTATTAATCAAATATGTTGCAACCAATAATTATTTAGTGCTGCTTTTTGAACTAGATAGTGTATTTTCGCTGCTGAGCTGAATTTGCCTAGGGGCAATTCACTAAAAGGTTGTATTACATTTTCAGCAGCGTTGTATTACTTTTGAAATTTGCTGAACTCACCTGAAGCGTTATTTGAACATGTTCACGGTGCGAAATTGTCATTGCTAGCAGAGATCCATCTTAGTATAATTGACACACAACTTGGATCTGACGCTTCAAGTGTCTGAGTCAGCAAATTCAGCTCAGCTCAGACCTGCTCAACAGCGAAAATACACTCGCTATTCTGAAGCCTATATATAGACTACATGAATAGTTCTGCAAAGTATATGCTATTGAATTAAAACCGATGGTGGAAATTGTTGTTTATTCGAATAAAGTGTGCTTGGATTAGTAAAACTAATAATAATTATTATTCATAAAGAGTATTTCGAATAACTGAAACAACAATTGAAAGTACTCATGAAGTATGCACAGCTGAGTGTTGTACTTTTAAATATTGGGTAAGTTTCCCAGTAAAACCATTTCGTACTTACCAGTGCGATACCGAGCCAACGGTTGCTTGTGTTCTGCATAATAACAGCGATGTTGTTCGCTTCCATTCGTTTCAAAAGAATTTCCATGAATCTGGACTCTTGATTGTAGGCTCTAATTGTTGCAACACCTTGGATAGTTTCAGCGAAATGCGTTAAAATCGGTGAATTGGTAATACTTTCTAGACGCTGTAGCTCTCTATAGTTTTCCAAACATAAATAACAAAAAAAAAGTATGAAAAACGAAAAATTTAAACGAAAATTGATAGTAAAATATTCTCGGCCCAAAGCCGTAAAATATCCTCGACCGATTATCAAACAATCTAAACGTTGGTCGAAGGCATTTGCAAGTAAGTGCACTTACTTTATCATTACCATCATCATCATTAGAGCCATCAACAATTTTAACAATTTTTTGCCCATTTTCGAAAAAACAACAATTTATAGCCGATTTTGCAGTCTTTCCCAATAGATTTAACAATTTTCGGTGTTTCAAAGACTTTTTCCATTTTTTTTACTTTCTCAAACTGTAAATATCAAACACAGCAAATGATTAAAAATTCATTGGAACGGTCTAGAATAATAACAGCATAACAGTTTGTTGTATTTCCTCGGCCGTAAGTTGTTTTTATTCTAGACTAAACAAAATCACATTTGAGTTCTGAGTAAAGTAAATCATATTTTGTGCACGATTTTTGTGTTTCAAATTTACAGCGCCAGCATAGTAATATCTGTAAAATGAAGAGATGTCAGAATAGACAGTCTTTGTTTACAAAAGATATCGTTTATATCATTTTTGTATACAAAACCACTTTTGCGTTTTCAGCATGACTCACAAAGTTGATTGCATTTTCGGCACATATTATTTCGATTGCAAACTAAGCAAAAATTGAAAAAAAAAATCGTTTCCATCGCCGTCACTCAATTGAACATTTGAATTCAAGTTCAGTTGCAATGTGAATTTCAGTCAGATCAATCATGGGGAAAGATACAGAGCGACTCATTGCTCGCGCAAAACAATTAATTGGCAATAAAAATTTATTCGAGGTGCAGTCAAAAGAAAGTGAAGTAACAATCTTTTGCAAATCATGCCAAACAAAATTCAAAGTGGATGCGGTTCATTTAAGTACGCAATTCCAGTCACATGTACGTTCGGATAAACACAAAAAATCGAGTGCTTCGAATGTTTTGCAACCATCAATTTCAAGTGCCATTGCAGGTGCAAGTGCGAGCAATGCGAAAATGGATACTTTTGCCGTGAAACTTACGAAAGCATTTCTCGAGGCTGGAATCCCGATATGGGAATTGCGACACCCGAACATCAGAAAGTTTTTTTTGGATGAGTACAAAGAAGTTCTGCCGAGCGTCCGCACACTCTACAGTAAACTTGATTTAATTTATCAAAGCACTCTACAAAAAATCAAAGCGTACATCCAATTTATTTCATTGTCGATGAAACTACAGACAAATGCAAACGTTGTGTATTGAATGTGTTGGTCGGCAAAATCGACGGAACTTTTTCAGAGCCGGTGCTGCTCAATACGATTTTTTTTAGATCACACAAATAACAGCACAGCGCAACAAGCCGTGAATCAATTAATCGTGCGTGACACTTTACAGGGTTGATATACCATACGAAAAAGTTTGGTTTTTAATATCAGATCAAGCACCGTATATGTTGAAAGCTGGCAGAGATTTGAAACCATTGTCTCCCAATTTGAAGCACGTTACTTGCTTGATACATAGATTGAACAGAGTGTGTGAATTCATAAAGGACAACTATGACGACGTAAACAAACTGATTGCCAGCATGAAAGCTACACTTGTGAAATCAAATCATCGTCGTCAGATTTTTCGTGAAATATACAAGTTGCCCTTGCCTCCGGATGTTTTCGAAATTCGCTGGAACAGCTGGTTAAATGCTGTATTCTACTATGCCGAAAAAAATTCTGCCATCAAAACATTTGCAAGTTCTTTAAGCAGCAAGAAATCGAAAGCAGTGACGAAATTAAAGAAGGCAGTAGCGAAACGAAGCATCGATACATCGCTATATGAAGTGCACAAATACAAATTCTTGGCCGAAGCCATAACTCAATTGGAAAAGCATGGATTGACAGTACCGCAACAATTGGCAATTTTGACATCGGTAAAAAGTAAATTGAGCGGCGAATATTTGGAGAAGCTAGAAAGAGTTTCGGACAAAAATCTAGACGTGAATTTTTTCGAGAATCAGCCAGCTGACCAGAAAATCAAATGTGAATATATTTTGTCCGACAGCCGTCGTTCTTTGACTGAATCAAATATCGCCAAGTTGAACGGTGTTCAGTTTAACAATTTCATTGATGATGCCAACGATGATTGATTTTTTATGCTTTTTTCGAATAAATATTGTCAATCTAATTTAACAATTTTGCGTATTATTTCCATAAATTTAACAATTTTCAGGCTTTTTTTCTTAACAATTTAACAACAATTTTCAGCGTTTTCGTTTAACAATTTTTAGAGGCTCTAATCATCATCATCCTGACAACAACGTATTTAATAAAACCTTTTTCCTCTTCACTGAATTTCCCCGAATGAATATTTAATAATAAAATCAATGGATTTTAAATTCAATGAAAATATTGGAAAATTAATTGAATCGTAAAATGCAAAATAAACGATTACGAAAATCATTTTCCGTTGCTTGCGTTGAAATTGTGCCAGTAAAACAATGAACGATGATGGAATTTAAATTAAAGAAATCTTAAATACTATGTGCTGATGAAATGAAAGTGATCAAAAAGAGATTACCTCGATGAGTAACGATAGAATTTCTGCACTATATAATAGGCACCAACAATGGGTAACGTCAACACAATAAACCATGGCGTGACGACGGCATTCAGTAAAATGGAGCACAGACACAACAGTACGAATTGAAGAAGTCGTTGACTTGTTGCGGCGATTTTCTAGCAAAATGCATGCGAAAAAAGTGGAGACAAAAAAGAACGAGAAGAACAGGATACGTCAATACGGGAGGCAATTGAGAGAAGCAGCACAATAAAAAATGGAGCCTAACTGCGGCATTTTGTAATAAATTTACTTTATCAATAACAGCCATGTCTGAACTGAAACGATTCATCATTCGGCCGAATGGCGTTGTTTGGAAAAAATATATTGATTTTTGGACAATTGACTGCAATAATTGTTCGTGAAGTGAACGTCGCGCTTTGCTGCCAGCATATTGTCCGAATGGCACTGAGATCATCGAAAATCCTACGCATATTACCGATAGCAGACCGTAAATGCCGAAATAGTATGAAATCTGTGAAAGAAAGAGAGAGAGAGAGAGAGATAGAGATAAAAAGAGAGAGATGGGGTGTGGGAAAAAGGCACACACAACACACAAATACACAGTGAAAAAGTGAAAATCATTATAACAGAAACAAGTTAATTTATCGATTCCGATAGACAAGCCAGTTACAATCAAAATATTAGTTCAATCGAAAGCTTGCAAACCAGAAAACTGATTGGTTGATATTTATAGAAAAAACAGTGTTGGTTGGCAAACAAGCACATAAAATGAGTAAATCGATTTCCTGAAAGAGGGAAATTCGGGGAAATTAAACAAACAAATATTTTTGTCGAATGGTTTTCATGCTTTTCCAATCCCAAAACCGAATGAAACGACATGGGTGAGTATGTATAGAAGATTGTGTATATTTTTTTTGTGTGTGAATGTGTCTGTGTCTGTGCCTGTGCCTATGTCTGTGTACGTACATCAGTGAAGCGATTTGTCTGCTCAATGTCGGTCCAATCCCTTAGCCAAACATCCAGATAAATTTTCGTTGCTTGCCATGCCAGTGCGCTTAAACAAAAAACGCCAATCGTCCATAAACCGCAAGACTTTAAATACAATAAATAAATTTTCGCTGGAATTTTGCCATATTTCCGCTCTTCATCGTATATTAACCGATCCTCATTGTAATCTGTAATGTACAAAAACAATAAATTTTCCCCACCGAAAATCCATTGTTTGATAATAAAATGGCATGGTGTGTGTATTCCTTGTATGTTTGGCGATGACCATAAATGCAAATCGTTCATTGTTGGCGCGTTGGCCTGCCGCATTTGCTGTATGTTCACACAACGAACCGAAACCCGAAACCAAACCAAACCGAACCAAATGAAAACCACTGTAAAACGCGAAACATATTTGCGTAGCACCGGTTTTCATAAGAGATGGACACACCGCGCGCGCCGTTCTCGGGCATCACTTTCAAATCGAGTATTGAACGACGATGCGAAAAAATAACCCAAGCGACAACAACAACAAATTCGACCGTAAACAGTTTTTTTTTTCAACGTTGAAATCTCTTTTGTTTAAATTTCATTGCTCCAATATTTTATGCGCTTTGCTGAATGTCAGCCGGCAAAAAAACATGCGCCCGATTTACATAAATCCAAGTGTGTGGTATGTGTACTCATGAAAATGGAATCCATTTGCGACATTCGTATCGTTCGGGAAACTACGTATTCATTCCGGGTGAGAACATTTCAACCGTTAAGCTCTTTCAATGCGATATCAAAACAAGTGGCGAATACTTTCTCCGCACCCACGCTCGCTTATCGAAGCAAAAGCTTAAAAAACACAGTTTTCCAAACCGAATAATGGCATTATTTCGGCAAGGAAAAACTTACACCAGGGATAACAATGTGATCATCGTGCGAAAACACCGAAAAAACGAGAGCGAGAGGAGATACTACTCACCGGGAAAAGGCGCATTTAAATCTGTTTTTCCATGGAATTCATTCGGAATGCTCGTTAATTATTCATAAATTACCTGAACATATTTCATCATCTTCCGCTTCTTCGCTGTGCTTAGATATTGTTGACATAATCCGTTTAACAGGTCTGCTATTCTCCAATGTTGGGTTCCTGTATTCGCCAAAAGAAAACGAGAACAAAAAATGAGCACATTAAAAGAGAGCATTCGTCAGAGAAATGTAGGTAAGAGAGTATGCAAATTTTTTGCGGTGTTTGCATGCGCTTAATTTTGTAATAGGTATTCCATGCATTGTGCATTCAAAAGCCGCACTGCTGTAATTCAAATGAAGCTCAAATACAAGAGCATCGGTTGAAATGAAGCAACTGGACGGAACTTCCTTCTTTTTTCCACATTTCAACGGGAGAACGCAAACAGGAATAATATGATTTTGGGCTAATGAACAATTGCAAACAATGCGCTGACATCGCGCATATTCACTTTCACTCCACCCGTTGTCAACTTGAGACACAACTTCACTAGCGGGTAATATTTTGCAGAAAATGCAAACGTCAATTCGTTGGACGTTTGAATATATATATTACTCTACAGTGTAGAGTCTACATTATGAAATTGAATTCATTTCCTTCTGCACAAATGTGACAATTCAAAAAATATGCTTACCGCACGGAATTCGTTGCACTTAATGGTTTCGCAAGACGTGAATTCTTGCGACTCATCCGTTTGAATGACATTCGACTTAGGAACTGGCGAAAGTCAAAATTACGCATCGTTTCAATGGTTGATGGTCTGGTGTACGGAATGGTAGCACAAAACAATTGATGAGGGTGTCAAGAAGGAAGAAAAAGCACACGAGAAATTCATTTGAAGTCAATTATTTTTGAAAAATCATCGGGAATGATGCTAAAAAATCGAGTGATTTGCATACCGATGGTTGTTGCTGCTGCTGCAGCCGCTGATGGGATGCTGCATGGTTGAAGGTGATGAAATGTTCCGAGTTACGGGCATTCGATCCGGTTTACGTTCGCGTACATTCAACGAATTGGTTCGTAGTGGTGATTTTTTCAGTGACATTCGAGCGAAAAGTGATTGATTTGGGTGCCGTTTGGAGGGACGACGCTGTATTTCAATCTCGTCGATGTTACATTCATCCATTGGAAATGGTCCATATACACTCGATCCATATATACTGGGTTTACGCTTGCAACCACTAAACGGAGTAGTTTGGATCTGTGTACGTGTGTGGAAAGGGAAGTTTGTACTTTTAATTGTCATATCAAATTCCATTCAATTTGAAATGAAAAGGATTCGTGCACACCTCATTCTCTTCGTTGGTTGTTTGCCGTTGCAGTCCTATTTTCGAGATATTCTTGAAGAGTTTCCAGCGTTCACGTGCCGTCCTCGTACTGTTTTTAGCGACATAAAGAAAGCGTATCATTTATAATTAATTCAAAAGAATGGCAAAGGCTATTCCAACACAATCGTATTGAACCCACACAAAGATGCCCTGCTTCTTTTTTTCCCGTTTTTTTTTACAAATAAACCATAAAAAGGAAGGAAAATGACTCTCACCAAACGTTTTCATCTTTTGCATTTTCCTTAGCTATTATCGAGTTCCACTCTTGAATCAGTTCGTAATCCTTACTTTCAATGACTCGATAAGTTCCTTTCGCTCGGATGCTGTTATTTTCCATTGAAATAATCTGGATTTGTTGATGTTGCGATGTGTGTGTGTGTGTGTGTGTATGTGTGTGTGTGTGCATGTAAATCGAACGACGATGTATATGGAAATCGTTATCGTTAGCACAGTTATTGTTACCGATTTTTGTTGTAGTTGTTGTCAAGATTATTCAAAATGTGTTGAATTCGAATCAATTGCGTTTATTTCCAAGAAGCCGCCATAAATAGGAAAAATTCGTCCATATGAAATTGGAAAGAGTATTCATAGGATGGAGAAGAAGAAAGAAAAATAGAATAAGAAAAAGAAAAAAAGTAAAGAAATCAATGTTCTGCTTCACAGGCAAAGCCACATTGGCCGCCTTTGTATGTATGTGTGCGGCCATTTAAATGGAGACAGATGCAGAGCGAGAGATGGATAGAGAGAAAGTGCTGCTTGTGAAATCGTTTACTAATAAAATATTTACATAATCACTATGGTGAACTAGATTCGTTTTTTGTGTAACCAGGATAACGGTGCGTTGATGCTTTAAAAGCATATTCTTTATGCTGTTATCGAATATCCATTTTGATACTTCATTATCCAATGATGAGAGCGGATCATCCTTTAAGACGATGTTTTATTTTCCAAGTAAATTACATTTTTTTTCGGTCGTGGTTGTTTTTTTTTGTGGTTGTGATTCGCCCCGTCAACATCATATCGATACGAAAATGTTATCAGACAAGCGGAAAGTCAATCAAAGACAGAGAGAAAAAAAGAAAGATAAAAACGTACAGCTTCCAATTACTATTCAATGGGATTTTGTTGGAATATCATCTTTTACCATGATGACAACGTTGGCCGACGAATAAAGTGCACGAGCGATAGCAATGCGCGATTTTTGCCCACCCGATAAATTGATGCTATTTGTTCCTATTTCGGTCAAATCTCCGTCCGGCAAGCAACGCAGATCCTCCTTTAAAGCACATGACACAAGGACTTTTTCGTAGCGGCGCGGTCGATACGCTTCACCAAACAGAATGTTCTCTCGTATCGTTGTCTTCATAAGCCACGGTGTCTGTTGCACATAAGCAATTGTAGCATATCTGGAAATTATTAGATCGATTCTGAGAATGTCTCAATTTCTCGGCTGTTGTGTTCTCGTCAATTGTATTATATTGGATTTTAAAGTTAAAATAAGCGATAATAAACCATTCAATGAATATTAATAGAACATCGGGTTAAAATGTCATGTTTCTGTTCATTCATTTCGTAGGGCCATCCAATCGATTTTCATCGTATTGGTTTCAATCAACAGTTTACAATATCAACATAGATATATTTTAAGCACATTCAACTTACTTATTCCAAATAAGCTCACCGGATACCAGGCGCATTTCCTTCAAAATTGCTGCAAGCAATGATGTTTTGCCACTGCCACTCTTTCCAACAATCACCGTCAGTTTGCCTATGAACACACGCACACGACACAAGGGAATCAATGTAAATTTATGCTTTCGACAATCGAATTTCATAGACAGAGAGAGAGAGAGAGAGAGAGCAATCAAACTGTGCTCCGGGCCGGCACACCCAATGAATGGTGGAGTACATTGCAATTTTGACTAATCACATTTTCACATTTGACTGTTTTTAATTGCGTTTTCGAAATTACATGAGCAATTCCGATTTCATTTCAGTTTGATGATGAAATTGAGAATTTATTGGAATACTCTCAACCAGCATGCTGAGCACCTACAACATTTTGATAAATTGTCATGAGACATATTTACTGGGTAATGGTTGAATTTCGAGATTTCGAGAAATTGCTGGTTTGTTGAGGGCATCGGGATGAAGAGGAGGAAATCCATCTATGAGATTTCGATTGTGTCATTTGCGATTGGTTGGTTATTTTTGATTAAATCGAAAGGACCATTGATTTATTGTTCAAACGGTTTGAATTCGCACACAATTTATATGTACGTACACACAATCGATAACAATGTTATGGAATAATGATTTAGGACTAACCTCTTGGTATATCGAGTCGATCAATTCGCAATGGTGATTCGGGGTCGGTGGTGTTGTGGCGTCGCCAAGAAAAGACTGCATTACGCACACTGATAACCAATTCATTGGGAATTTCCATTTGAATTTCAATTGTTGTCAATGACTTTTGACGTGGGCGATTCCGATCCATTCGCATGCTCTCACTGATTTTATTGTTTTTCTTCAGTTTAACACTAGCATTGAATGAACGTCGCCCATTGAAGTTGCGTTGCATTGATTTTATCGTTGCCTGTTGCTCGCCTTGATTTTCATAAATATCTTGTAAATAGAAGTCATTATTGAATTGGTAGTCATTGTTTGTGGTGGTGGAGGTAGTGTTGTTTGTGTTAAAATTGCTTTTATTCGAAAGAGGTTTCTTTGATAACAAAAGCGCTTCATTTGTTGTTGAGCCTTGACTGTCATTATTCTGTTCATCGTCATTCGTGTGCAGTTGCTGCTGCTGCTGCTGTCCATCATCAATAGTTTGCCCATCATTTTCGTCAATTTCGAATACATCGAGTGAAGCATCGCTTCTACTCATCACATGCGCCATATTTCTAATGCCTTCAAACTCCTTTTGTACTTCGGGCTGACGCAGAAACCCTTCCAATCGACGTGTACTAACAATTGCTGATATAATCATCGGTATTGTTATGGGAAAAATGAACAACGGCACAGTCAGTTGATTGAATAGTGCGAGCGCAGCGAATACTCGGCCCGTTGTAAATTTGTCCAATACATCGTTACTTTCCATCGATAAGAAAACGGCAAATGTTACAAACGTTATGATTATGGACGACAGATGTGTGAGAAAAGCTGTAAAATATTATGAGTTGATTGAGAGAATTTTGCATTGAACTGAATATAGTGAGAGGGAGAGAGAGAGAGAGAGAGAGAGGACTATCGATCAAATCGCAAACACACTTACTCATTAATGTCCAATAAATTGAGTCCTTGTCCAAGCATTTCAATTCATTTTCTCGACTTTTCGAAATTTTCTCCGTGAATACCGTTTCCCATGCATTCAACTTAATGATTTTAATGCCCATCAACAGCTCACTAATCCGCCTTAAACGTTCATCAGTATTTGACTAACAAATGCGGTAGAACGAAAATATAAAAAGTTTTTTTTTTGTTAAACCGGTTGAATTATTGCATTCATAAAATAAACCATTAATAAATTAATGAACATTGTGCGGTTCCATATTTGATCGTAAATAATTTATAACATGATCGAAAATACCACAAAAATCGTGCCAAATTTTCCATTATCATGCATTTATAATCAATTAAGCGCGTCGCCATCGAAATTCATTCGAATCAGCACTAACGTTCGATGTGTATGATTTTCAAACCTCCACATTATTTCTGTTTTCTAAATTTAAAATACGCGGAATTGTTGCCAAAAAAAGACAGAAAAAAACATCGTGACTCATTGCATGTGTTGTTGCATCAGCTCAAATTGTCACTTTGGCATCGCGAAACATATAATAATCTCTGAACACGCTCCCTGTGTACAGCTCAATGAGTCGAGATAACGGATAAAATGTGATGCACATGCTCTCGAACTTTTCATGAACTCAATTACAAAAGCATCAAATTTCACCGAAATAAAAAAAAAGAAATGGGTTAAAAGTGCACGAGCACAAATTCTGACAGCAAAAATGGAAAATTCTGAAGAAAAACTCCGAGTGAGTGCAAAATAAAAATGGGATATGTACAACTCGAAAGATAAGCTGCTTCGATGCGCTCTCTGTGTGCCACACAGTTCATGTCATGAAATATCTCGCTCTCTCTCTCTCTCTGTTTTCCCATATCTATATTCTATGTGAGTGAAAAACATTATGATAATGGTAAAAAATAATGAGATAAGTCACTCCAAACAGCGAGCAATATGCACATCGAAATCAGTGCTCACTGCTGTTATGCTATTCTCATCCCTTTTTTTCTCTTTTTCTCCTTATTTTGGCAATGTGATGAATTCGCTGCCGAACTAATGCAATAACCGAATTAAACCTAAGTAAAATATGCCATTAGAATGCATCTACATGTTCGGGAAAAGTGAGCACTTGAACGCAATAGAACTTACCGCCGTTAGTTTTGCATTGTTCGACATCTTTTTGCCAATGAAAAACTGTAATGGAATCATCGTCGCAATGCACACAGTTGAACCGATGATGGCGCTGATCCCAAGCATCTGATACAATAGATACATACAGAAAGCAATCTGCAATAATAATTAAGTGAAATTAATATTATTCCATTATGTGCTTTCGGACGACGGGGACGAACAAGCTACGGGATAGAGGAATTGGCATGGGTGGGTGGGTGTATGTGTGTTTTGTTTGGCACTGAGTTTTGATTTTCATCGGATTTTGGGTGGTTTTGTGAGCAGATTCATTTGCACTTGCTAACTGCTTTTATCTTCTGACCAGGTGCATTGAAATCATAAACCGAAGCTTAGCACTGGCTAAGCTTTTTGTGTCCCGGCAAACACAATAAGAACACAAAATAGATACCACTTAAATTAATGGCCACTTTGATGGTTAGCTTTTTGCCGAGGCCAATGTAATCACATATCATTTCACAAAAGAAGTTTGTGTGTTTGGCTTTTTCGATCAAAAGGTTCCGAAATATATCAAAGGAAATGCGCAAACAAACAAATAAAAAACCGTTGGATAAACTCTCAGTGCACAAATAACACATAAACACGCACTCGTCCACAAAATAGAAGCATATACATCAATTGAATACAAACCTTCAGAGGGATCGCCCACACATAGTGGGCAATATAAAATAAAAACATTATATTGAGTGCGTCTTCAGACATTAAGTTGGTTATTGTTCCCGTATCAATGACCGTTTGGTCATGCAACTGCTGTTGCTGCTGCTGCTGCTGCTGCTGGGCCGATTTGTTGACTGTATCATTTAAATCTGGCTTTATTTTGTCGTCCGTTATCGTCGTTGAATGCGCCATAATCGTCGCTGACGCCATCGTCGTCGTATTTATGCCTTGCTCAGTAATGGTCGCACCATTGTTGTCGTCCGTTTCATTGTTCGCATAGTATGTTTCGTGTGCATCTGTTGAAATGGACCCATTGCTATTTTCATTGTCATTTGAGTGTGCGCTGCTGTCATCAAATGAATTCGGCGATGTAAAGCAACTCGAACTAATCAACAATGTCTTGCGATAGACCAGGCACTGCAATGAAGTGCGTAGCCGTATTCCAATCATGTTGACAATGTGTGTAGAGGCTTGTGAAAAACTGCCCTGTGCCAATGTGGCAAGCAACACCAATAAAGCCATTATCCAGCCATTTTCCACAAATTCCGGCCAAGTTGGATAGTAAATTTCCGTATTTTCATTTATCAACAGCGCTGACATCATCGGCCCCGGTTCGCTTGACATTCGATATTGTGCAGCTGATAATGGCACATAGTAATTACTATTTGACCCGGTTTTTATCGCATCGTTCACCACACTCGTCATATCGGAATGCGTAATTGGTGCCGTAGCATCCGTACCATTGATTGCGTTAGATAATTTTCCATTTTGAGCGGTTGATGTTGCAGCAGCAGCAGCAACAACACCAGTGGCAGCGGCGGTCGTCAACAATGACGATGCACTCAAATTTAGCTGAATGTATTCAACGATTCGTGTTATTGAAACTGGGCCTACGAGCCCAGCAACATCAGCCAACAATTTTAATAGTCCACCATACACGAACAATTTCCAATATGCTTTCATATAGCAAAGCCAGAGAGATGGGGTCTTCGACTGAAAAATTGCAATCAATATAATAAATGTCAAGTGACGAAACATATAGTTGTTATGTGTGAGTTTCGTTTTTTCCGTTCTGGGTGAGCGCATTTTTGAATATATTTCACAGTGTGCTGTGTGCACCCTGTGTTCGCATACATCCACAGACACAAAAAAACATACACTTACATCATCAGATAGAACACCGAACGTTATGCACACTGCATGTGATATATCGAAACAAATGCGCCGAACGACATTTATAGAGAGTTATGAATTAAATGCAAACAATTATATTAATGGATTCGCTTCAATTATTCATGCATTTCAGTTGGTATTTGGCCATTTTTCGTCGCATTCAACCATCAAATATTCCATAAACGAAATTACTTCAAACAATTTATTCTGAATGGCGAGATGAGTACTTTTGGACTTTAATCTTTCCATTAAACTGCATGGTTATAGAACGATAAAGTAAAAATACCTTATCACAACGTGTTTTTATGCATTTACTCGTGGGAACAAATGTGCAGGTGCAAAAAAAGAACACAAAAATCCAACGCATATGATTTAAACGCTTAAAATTCCATACATTTTCAATTACATGGAACAATGGAGTGGCACACCAGCACTCATTGCTATGAACTCGATTCCACTATAAAATATCACACAAACTATTTTCTGATCGAAATCGGGGAAAAATGAATAAAAACATGGAAACGCACTGTTCGAATGGAAATGTGTGAATTTCATTGAAGCGATATAATTCACACATTTATATGCGTGTTTCATATAAATTGATAAACTTTCCGAACTCAGCATTATAACGCTGTCAAATGATGAAACTGGATTTTATTATCATCACTCGTACAATGACACCAAATCTATTGATGTGTTATTGTGCGCTGGAAATAAATCCATTTGAATGCAGAACCCAAATTGAGCACTATTTTATGTTACATGAAAAGTGCAACGAAGACGAATCGGACTTTTTTCTCGTTAAAATTATGAGCGGTTATAGGTCAATGGCAATTTAAATTGGATATTTTTGTAAATGAATCATTTGATGGTCATTGTGGTATATTACTGTCACATATTTAGGAGAATTAAAAACGTTTCCCATCCCTGAGTTGATGATATGCAATATGCTATGAAAAACACCATGTACAACCAAACTGTATAATTAACGATAGTTTGAAATTCCGTTAACCGCGTACTGCAATAATCGATGCTACCGATGTGACACTGCATCATGCGATATGATTTCCATTCGTTAGCATGAATTTAATTTATATTTGATATACTCTCGCAACATAAGCTGCTGAAAATAAATTCGTATTTAGTCGAAATAACTGGTGTACGTTAACAGTTCAAAGGCAAATGGTTGGGATGCAGTTATTAATTTTGCAAAAAAAAACTACGTTATGAATGTCATTTAGATTATGGTTTTGATATATCTACGTTAATGAGATTGATTGACGTGTGCTTGCTAACATTATGACTTAGATCCCATGACGCAAACAAACCTTAAAGCTTTTATAGATGAAATGAAAGCGATCGTACTGCGTTCGACAGGTGTCTGACTCGTGCAACGTACCCAAATCGTCCAGTTCAAGTGGATCACGATATCCCTGCCATATCAGCGGAGTCAACCAGGAAAATGTAATTTTTGACAAAAACGTCGCCTGCGAATACTTGTATCCAATGTGCTCCTCGGGGAGTAGCGTCGACTTTACGGCATTTGTTAGATTTGACTGAGGAAAAAAAGGAAGAATAAGAAAATAAAAAACAATTTCAATGAGCTTTGGATTTTTTACGGTTCCGAAAATACACTTAAAATCGATTCCAACCTGAATAAATTTCGTTTTAAAAAATTTGCAGTAAAATTCGATTACGTTCCCGGAGCAAGTAGTAGTTTGGCACAAAATTCCGATTTTTTCCCATTCACTTCCATAAATTTGCATTTTCAAGTGTGGCGAAAAAAAAACTTAAAACAATGAAGTGAAACGGTTTATATTCACATTCTACGGTTTGTCACCATATTTGCCCAAGAGTATCTCAGTCTTTCGCTCTGTGCTTGTTTCACATGTGAATTTTTGTGATAGTCGATTTAACACATAAATCGAGGATGTGGAATAATTTCATAGTTTCGGTTCATATTATTTGAAAAATTCATCATATTTTATGTGCGCCTGGCTATTGACTTTTTTTTCATGCATTTCCCCAATTTTTCCGGAGTCGAAAACTAGAGCTTTGTCTTGTGCCAAATAAATATATGGTTCAAGCGAATCGTTATTCTCAATTCGTCTCTGTTTTTTTTTCGATTATTTTTTCTCTCGATTTAATTGGAACATATCGCGTATGCACTGTGCAGCGTTCAAACGTGAACCTCAAGCCGACAATTTCGATGATTCGTTTCGATTTGCGAGGAATCGTTCGTCATTCGAATACTTCTGCAACTTGCAATTTAAATGGAACATATTCTCCTTGTTCTTCGAATAACATGAAATATCGTGTGCATCATACATCAGAATTCTTTCCGTTCATGCGGCGAATTTCCAATAACACCACTTTTGTATGTGATGCCCCATATATGTACAGTCATGGAAATTTAATTAGGACCGGCATTGAAATTTCAGTTTTTTCCCATTAATTCTGTTATTTTACAAAAAAATATTCATGAAATGATGTTTATGAGAATATTTGAAGTTTTTATAAATGGACTAGACTATCAATTTCATTATTTTCGGTAATGGATATCATTTATTGATGAAATTGCCCAAAAACTGCGGGAAAAATAATTAAGACCTTCCATACAAAAAATGACAAAATTTTTCGAAAAATCGGAAAATTTATCATTTGTTTGACAAAATTCACTCCACCGATGGTCGTATTTAATTGAAATACATTTTTTCCACATTACCATTTATTAGATTTCAAATTTCTTAACAAATTCGAAAAGTTACAGACCAAACTAAACTTTATAGCATTTTTTGTATGAAAAATCGTGGAAGAATCATAGTTTGGTCTGTAACTTTTCGAATTTGTTAAGAAATTTGAAATCTATTAAATGGTAATGTGGAAAAAATGTATTTCAATTAATTACGACCATCGGTGGAGTGAATTTTGTCAAACAAATGATAACTTTTCCGATTTTTCGAAAATTTTTGTCATTTTTTGTATGAAAGGTCTTAATTATTTTTCCCGCAGTTTTTGGGCAATTTCATCAATAAATGATATCCATTACCGAAAATAATGAAATTGATAGTCTAGTCCATTTATAAAAACTTCAAATATTCTCATAAACATCATTTCATGAATATTTTTTTGTAAAATAACAAAATTAATGGGAAAAAACTGAAATTTCAATGCCGGTCCTAATTAAATTTCCATGACTGTATGTGTGTGTTTGGTTTTCTTTTTGTTTCGATCATAAAATTTTTATGAATAATTTCTTTTTTCGAAAAATTATTCATATTCATGTGTGATGCAAACAGGGCCATTTACTTTCATGTTGATTTTCCGCAATTCAATTCATTGATGGCTATGCCAAGTTATACTTTTTCATGGTAAACCGTGCGGACATTGTACCATTGAAATTGATGTTTTGTTTCTCTCGGGCAAAAAAGAAATCGAGCGGGAAGCGAATAGAAACGAGATGAACAAAAAAAAAGTTAAAAGGCTAACGTTTATGCTTTTGCCATGATTTGTCGTGAACGCTTCGCCTCATTCGATTTGGCGAATAAACACAAATAAACTTTATCGATCGGAAGTAATACTGACTCTTGGTACTTACTCAAAACCACAGCATTCACATATGTACATGTATGGATCGTTTGGCATGTTTTACGCATTTATTAATATGGTATATCGTTCAATCGAATGACATTTCGTACGAGATGTGCATCACAAAACAAGTAAACTATTCGGAACCGGAGCTTGTTTAGTTTCAATAAAAAAGTTTCAAGTACACAGCAAGTAATGTCGAGCTGCATGCACCACAATTTTACAAGCAACATATCAATTTCGAGGAATTGGCATGTAAATATTGTATGAGGGACACACTGAAGATAGTTAATGTGTGTGCATGAGTACAGCTTTAAAGTGTGTCATCGGATCAGGATTAATGCAGTGTATACTTTTTACAACAGGATGTCATGTTGATGTCGTTTGTCGTTCGTCATTCACTCTCTTTAATAGATCCCTCATTTCGATTGGTGTCAACAAAAGCATGTCTCTTTTTCTTCAGATTACTACAGCCCGCCCTAGTCAAACTATTTTACGGTGAGAACATTTCATTGCATCATGTACCATATTTAATAGGCTATAAACATGGCTTTAATTTTGCAATGAGTAAATTTCCTAACTCGCACATAAAATATATGGCGCATATCAAATCTCACATTTCATATATATACGTTTTGACCTTAATGTTAAGCGTTAATAAGCATGTGTGCATTTTATCTCTCATATAGATTTCTCTCCGATTTTCGTTTAAAATTGAAAAACTGCAATTTATTTAATGCCATCTCAGACACATCAAGAAATGTCATGTTGCGGTGGTAACAAGATGATAATATAATAAATGGGGAAAAAAAGACACATACTCACCTCCACATAAATGGTGTATGAATCCAGTAGAACGCAGAGCATCAGACAAGCGACGGTGCATTGAATCAGAATGGGTCGTAAGTCGTTTAAATCCAGTGTTTCCGTGAGCAAAATGACTTTGTAGATTTTTGTCACGAAAACAAATATTTGGCACAGCACCGACAGATACAGAAATCCTGTGCATCCGAAATTGACATATCACATGGTATTAGGGTTGAAAGAAGACATAAAATCAATTTTTAGCATGTTAATTATTTGAAATGTCACCAACTAGACTGAATCGCATATATGTGAGAATCATCTGTTACATCTATGTCTGTTCCTTTCTCTCCTGCATTCCGTCTCTATCTCGCTCACCTGATTTATCAAAAATTTCGCAAATACGAATAAATGCAATCATTCCCACTGTTGATACGAACGACAACCAAGCGTACGGTATTTGTAACGGTGATATTGATAAAGTTTCGTTTATGGTGATTCCGACAGCCAGATACGATTCGACCAACTCAAATGTGTTGGTGAGCAATAGAATGAGTTGCACTGCCGAACGAATGTTATGCAAATAAAATAGTGTTCGACATCTGAAAGAACAGTCAACAAACAAAGTCAAACGAAATCGCATGAATAATCGGTAACCGTACATCGTGCAAATGGGAAATGTGCTCGCTTAAATTACCAACCAGATTCCCTCCCTCAGCTAAGCAAGGATATTATACTCGATAAATTTCGAATTTCGCATGGGTTTGTGAGCGCGTTGCATGTGTGTGTTTCTGCGTACATATTTGTTTGTTTTAATTGAAATGAGAGAACTACAGTCGTACACACAGATTAGAGCAGTTTTTGGACGAAATGCGATCCGATCAAAAGCTTAACGTTGACCTCAATCGACAATTATAGTAAATAACCGACACAAGTACGACCATTGAATCTGAAACGCATATGTTTTCACTCTGGGTATGGATACTAAACAATTTGCTGAAAAGCCCCATGTACGATGCTCGATTATGCCGTGTAATTATGTGCATTATCACCGAAATCGCACAATAATTAAACCGAACAACCCGATGCTCTCGATTTTCTAAACTCAAACGAAATGCATGCCAAAATAAAGTGCTGAAAATGCATCTCTGGGTAAATTGGATACTCCCGAATTACTTCGGCTGAGTCTGTGGCTAGCAAGCGGAAATCGATATTGAATAGTTTGTGTATTGCTTAAAGCCACGTTTCGTCGACGGTGGTTCCTTTTACTTTGCCGTACACACCGTGTATAGGAATTGGTCCCGAAAACTTTTTTCGGAAAATTAGCTTAGATCATCATAAAAACTCATGAAGCGCGTAGAAAACCACTTTTTGAGACACTTTTCCGTTCGTGTGCCGCCCTCGTCGTCGTCGTTGTTGTCGTTGGTGTTTGTTAACACGATAACTCAAAAAATAATTGAGATAATCAAAATCTGGAAATGCCAAAAGTTTTGTATCTGTGAAACTTAGTTTAAGTTCGAAGATGAGCCATTTTTGATTCAATCCTGGGGTACTTGCTCTAAGACTCCGATTGGTTTCAAACTTTCTGAAGTTCCATTTTTTGGGAGAAAAATAAGATTCTGAAAATTTGAAGCCAATCAGAATCAATTTACGCGTACTTCTCATACAAAATTTTCGGAATTCCGGCAAAAATGACCGATTTTTCTTTTGAAAACTGCCTTTATTTCAAGAAAATTCACAAAACAAACCAAAAGTACGGACAACGGTACGGAATAGTTCGGGATTACGAATGTAATTCTTTCTATTTCATTTGCTTTTCGCCATACACGGTGTGTATTACACACACACACCCGTGTGAAAAATTTGTGACTGTCTAGCCAGCCGTCTAATTTCGGACTTTTTGGCTGACTATCAGTAACTAAAAGTGATTATCTCGAACAAAATATTCGACTGTAGTCAACTTCAGTTATAGTCATCTAGTAGCCAAAAAGTCCGAAATTAGACGGCTGGCTGAAAGAATAACTAAAAGTGATTGTTTCTATACAACATTCTTGAATTCAATCAACTTAGCCAGTTTTAGTTATTTGCAGCTACATACAACTGAATGACTGTCAGTCACTTTATTTGCACACGGGCACACATCAAACATTTTATTATCCCACATTATGTGTGTAGAACATTACAGATGCGGAAATGAAGCATCCAAAAATGCATAGTCGCACGAAACAAACACGAAAACAAATAGTCAAAGAGAATTTTGTTTACTCTTTTACTTTTCCGTACTGGGGTACTTGCCCTAAGAAAAACCTGAAAAAATTGACACTTTTGTATGGGAGGTACCTGTAAATCGACTCCGATTGGCTTTGAAAAAAATAAGATTCTGAAAGTTTGAAACGAATCGGAATCGATTTACTGGTACCTCCCATACAAATTTTTTGAAATTTTCACTAAAATTACCGATTTTTGGACAATTTTGTATGGGAGGTACCCGTTAATCGATTCTGATTGGCTTCAAACTTTCTGAGGTTTCATTTTTGGAGAAAAAATAAGATTCTGAAAGTTTCACGTTGATCACATTTGCAGAAGTTTGATTTTTGGCCCTCAATTTTTGTGGAAATTTTCTTGGAAAAAATTGAGGGCCAAAAACCAAACTTCTGCAAATGCGATCAACATGAAACTTTCAGAATCTTATTTTTTCTCCAAAAAATGAAACCTCAGAAAGTTTAAAGCCAATAAGAATCGGTTTACGGGTACCTCTCACACAAATTTGTCGAAGTTTTAGTTAAAGTGACCGATTTTTCACTTTATTTTCATTATTATATTTTGACTGCCTTTATTTCAAGAAAATTCACAAAAAATAACCAAAAGTACATACGGACAACGCAGGCCAACGGTACGGAAAAGTTTGGGATTACCAATGTAATTCTTTTTATCTGTGCATGCGTTTGTATGTATGAATGTAAACATTGCAATTAGATTCATTTTGAATTGCCAATAAACGTGAGCCATTGCGCCGTAATGGCTGTGGCGTCTGATGCGTTTCGTTTACATTTTTCTCTCGAAATAGACGCAACAATTCAAAATAGCAAGATTAATGAACAGCAACAAAAAACAAGAGAAATCGATAGACAATACGGATCGTAATATCATTTTTCACAGAAGCTGGTAAACACCTGCGTTCGTCTCGCATCACTCAAATCCCTCACTTGGTTCGTTCGCCAATTTTCCCATTGTGATGAATTGGAAAATACTAGCTTTGGCTTGCAAATTAAAGTCGGCATACGTGATGATTTCATCAAATTCGTTCGCATCCAAATACGAACACCGTATGAGTGCATATATGAGTGCAAACGGTGCATCCGATGAAGTCACAACCAATATATTTTTCAGAAAGCTCTGTGTGTGTCACGCGCGCACATTCTCGTTACTCGTCTCATGTGAACACGTCTCATGTTCTCATGCTTGCCATAAAACATCTTCACTGAAAAATATCATCCTCAACGCGCATTGGCAACATTGTCGACGAGAGACTTTTTCTATTGAACTCGTTACTCTCTCTCTCTCTCTCTCTCTCTCTTGCTCTTGACTTTCTACAAATTGGCATCTGCTCCACGAACACCACCATTTATTATTACTTTGATTTCGGATTTGACATAATTTCATGCTTCAACCACGTACGTGTGTATGCATCTGCGTCACATCAACCGGCCAAATTACATTCCAGATTCCATGTTGAACGTAATATTCGGTCGATCGCACTATGACCAAAAGAAGAAAATATTAATACAGACACACGACTTTTTCTCCGATTCGCTGGCACATTTGAATGTTCATCGAATCCTATTGAAATGACTACCCTTCATTCTCCTTCGCACAGATCATTATGACCACACATTTTGGTGATACGACATTTTTTGAATTGTAAATCCACTGACAACATGCGACCTACATGTTGGGTTGCAAATGAAAATGCGGAAAATTCAGCGCTACACAAAAATTCTTCAACAATTTAGCAATGCTTCTAATTGAGTTTAGCCGAACAACCGATTCCGGGATTTTTCTCTCTCTCTCTTTCTCACTCTCTCATTCAATTCAATTTCCAAACTATTAAATTGTGCGGTGTGTGTGATGCGATATTTTCAGTTGGAAACTAATTTCGCGTGAATATCTAGCATTCGGTGCGAATAATTTAGTGGCAGATCGTTTTGAATGGGCAGAAAATTGTAGCCACATTTTACCATCCGAATATTTTTGTGCATTTCGAAATTCGGTAAACACGCCAAATTGTGCATAGCGCACATAACTACACAGCACCGACACACGGTGTTTTGTACATTTTTCCCGCTATTGTCATTGTGTTGTGTGTCGTTTCATCGCCGCAAATTTTATTTCGCGGATTAAATTCAATCGGTTTGTTTGTATGGAATCGAATTTCCTGATTACAATCGTGGATGGCATGTGTAGCGCATACACACACACACACACACAGTCGATGATAGTTTTCGATCCAATGATTTCCATTTGAATGAAATGCATCAGCCAAATGTGGCTCTGGTACAACGAACAATTGAATGCAATGAGAAAAATGCAATTCCACCAGCAAAAATTCCGTGTAATCATGTGATAATGAGTTTTTTGCTTATTTACACCGGGTGTGGAATCTTTATTTTATCGATGTCGGTATTTTTAACGGTCGTTTGAATCGACAATTGAAACCGCGCTGCAAATGTGATTACACAACAAAATCGTTAAAAGGCGCGTCCAAATCGTACACAATAAACAATGACTGAACACTGATGTTGAACAGAGCTGAAAAGAAGAGAATCGAACAGAATAAAACAGAATCGAATAAATTCGAACTGAATCTGTTCTTTAACGAAATTGAACGGAGTGAGATGAGTTCTTCAGTAATTATTGAGTTTAAAACATGAGTCTATTTTCACTTTTCTATAGAATTTCTAGACCCTACTCGATGCATGCGGCGAAGTCATGGAAAAAGAAAATACGAACAATCTCTTAAGTTGTAGATAAATGTGGAAAAAGATTCAACATCTTGCATAATAAGTGATTTAAGTCAATATTTACATTGGAAATGACGTTTTACGCAGTAATATACGCTAAATGCGCCCAACACGATCGAGCTGGCAAAATATAAATGCGGCTATTTGGATGTGTGTGTGTGTGTGTGTGCGATAAAAGGAAAAGAACATTTAAGATGACGTATGTCTTTGAATGCGAGCTGCAAAAGTCATTTGCAATTTCAAATGCAGCCAATTCATTCGACAAAGACACAACATACGTACAATAATTCTAATGCGAAATGAAATATGTGTGAATACCGTGTACTTAGGTAATAATTTAATTACAGCTTGTCTAATGAGAAACACTTAAGTGACGTCTTTGAAGATTATTGACAGCAAACCTGAGTATGCTACAAACAAATAAGCATACAGTTCACCAACGATTAGCTTCATCTCGGTTGATCGATGTAAATGCTACCATCATACGAGATACCGTTTTTGAGGGAGATAGAGAGACCGAGAAAAAATGAAGGGGAACAGTCTCCATGTGTTGGCTGATTAAAATGCTTTTCATATATCAATAATGCTTAAATAAATCGCGTGCGTGAGTGTATATGATGTTAATAGCGTTATGTCTGAAATGTGAAACGAGTTCACCGGCATGGTATGGTAACCCTTACGCAAATGCCAAATTAGCTGCAATTTATATCATTTCAAATGCTGAACGCTCACCGCAACGAGACTGAAATTAATCGTTTTGATGAACTGTGTCACGATTTGTGCGGTTTGTATCACTATCGACAGTATTATGAAAATCGTTTCAACCATCATCTGTCATTGGATGTTAAAAGCAATGGCCAACAGGTTATTTTTTTCCCATCACTTGTCCGTTGATGTCGCCAATAGAAGCAATTGCATTTCCATTCCGGTTATCCACACTGCCGAGAAAGCAACGATGAAATTAAAGTGCACACATGCGCGCAAAACACACAATTTTGCGTCGGGTTTCAATCATTTAGTGAAATTTAATTAGTTTTACAGCATCACACAATGCAATTAAGGCATCGTTGATAGTGCGTAACGCAGACCGATCTCGTTCAAGCGAGAGAGAATGGTTCTCGCATTACAAGTCTCCAAACCGATTGTACACATGCAACGCACCGTGAAATATCTCTTCATGCCAAGCATAACAAACCCAATGGATGATAATATTGTTGTCAATTACTGAGGCTGTAACCGCAGTCATGGAATAACAACTTAAAAATGTCCAATGCTTAACATTTGTCAATTAAAATTGGCAGGAAATGTCAACTTGAAAAAGAATTTTAATAAAGCACCCAACGATTTTCACCTTACGTGGCGAGTAGTGAAAAAATCCCATGGACAATATGATAGAAGATATACACACACCTTTGTTCATGGTATAGTAGAACATAAACTATGCCGAATGTCAGTAAAACACAAGCCACTGTCGACGCTGCGATGTTTACCACATCAATTTCGCACAAGTTTGATACATCGAGCGAAGCGCTCGAACACATCTTAAACACCACCACCATCGTTGCTAACTCGAAACATTCACGAAAAACCACAGATTTTTTGTTTACTCGATGAATTTTTTTCTCTTGGGTATTTCTTCCACATTAAATTTAAAGATACAATTTCATTATCCGTTCGCGATCCACGTAGCGGAAAAATAGATTTTTTTTCATGCATTAATCGTGTCCATTTCACTCATCGCATCAAACTTGAAACAAAACTAAATACAATATTCCACTGTATTCAAAGCGATTATCTCAATTAAACACACAAATCTTGAACGCATACAGCATTCTCCCATCAAACAAACCGGCTGCTGCTTCCACTTCAGTTCCCAAACTACATATAGATCAATTCAATCGCCAGATACACACTGAAGTGGAGAAAAAAAATCACAATTTAATGATTACTGTTTTTTTCTCTCTCTCTCTCGTAACTTTGTGTGCTTTTCGGCGTTTGTCGGTGATTTTTGATATTAATATTTTATTTTTTCCCGTTGCCTTAAATATGCTGTTCAACATGCAGTTGTTCTCTCGACACACAATCACGTTCAAACACTGACGAAATGAGTATGTAATTCCAAAAATAACGTCGATTCAGATGAATTTTACAACAGCCGTGAGCAGAATACAACAAGCCGCATTCATCACTCGCTCTTTCACTCACCATACACAAACATACGTATGCATGCATCAAATTGATTTTTGTATTTTCTGTATGTAAACAATTCCTTTTTTTTCACATTTTCCACAGTTTTTCGTTTAAATCGAGGGAAAAAAACAGGCGTGCAGTGACTCAAATCTCGTGTTGAAAGAATGAAATTCCAATTAGTCAGGAACGACGAATTTATTTGTATATTTGAACTCTTTACGCAACTAATTTGCGCTTCTATGGATTTTTTGTTGTTGCTATTTTACGGTTCACTATAACTTTAAAGAAAGGTTTTTTTTTCAGAGCTAGGTTCATTGAATCCACTTGATCAACGGAAAATTCATAACAAATATAAATACAGGTTTTTGATTTTCAGTTGAAAAAAAGTTTCCACTTTTCCATTTCCAATCTTCGTACGAAGATTAACCACGTTTGATCGTTTAATCTGTTATTTTACAATGGCGATTAAGAAATTATGGTTTGAATTGCGAGCGCCTGATACGTGCTGTTAACTTGGCGCGGGTCGGATGCGAACTAGCAGAGAACTTGTACGATCGATGTCAGCCGTGCCAAGCCGCTATGATTTAAATTGCATTTGTATTTAATTTGTCTAGCCTTTTTCTCACTCTCGTTCGAATAGTCAACGGCCAGTTGCTGGATGTGCTGCTTTTTTTCAACGGGTGTGAATCAGCTATTTCGATATCAGTATGTGTTTGTGTGCGAGGAAGAGAGAAAGAGAACTAAGAGTTCGATATACTTTTTAAAGGATACGTGAGAGACAGAGACACAAATATTTATTCAAACTGAATTTCCCCTTCAATTTTGTTGAACATTTATAAAATTCAGTCGACGCTCTACTTCAAATTACATTGAAGAGAACACGGAATAACACAACAACGATTATGAAATCAATGGGCATCCGAGGAATGCTATATTTCAATTCGCTAATTATAATTACTGACAAATAAGTATCGTGTATGGATTATTTAATACCGAATTGCCGCTCAACGATTTCTCATGTCAAATTTCACGAATAAACACATCGTTTGAATATAAACATTTTCATAAGTGTAATTTTATTAATCTACAATTACAACAACAATTTAATTCAGTGATTCTCTCCCGTAATTTGCCTACTATTTGGCTTCAATTCGTTTGATGCATCGTTTAGATTCTCTTCAGCGTATTTATCGAGCGTTTGCCGTATGGACGCTTTCACATTGTCGATGCCAATTTCATTTTTGGCCGAAATCACATGCACATCATCAAACTGTATGAATCGATTAGACAGCAACTCTTCGGGACAATCACTCGTGTGTGCTATTAAAATAGAAAAAATTGATTATCACACGTTTGACCAATTAATTACATAAAGACGAAATACTTGATTTACTCGTTTTCCAATTTCTTGAGTTATCTACTTACATTTTAAATCCAAAATTTTCTCCTTAATCTGATCGTATTCACTTTGAGCTCCCTCTTTATCGATTTTATTCAAAAGCAATATACACGGCCGATCCAAAAGGTCTTCATCGTACAGTTCGAGCTCTTTGTTCAGTGCATAAATGTTTTGCATACATGTTCGTAGCCGATGTATAACGCTGAACCTGAATCCAAACAGATCGACTACCATTAAGAGTAGTTTCGTTCTTTCGATATGCTTTAGGAATTTGTGTCCCATTCCGATGTTTGCATGGGCTCCCTCAATTAAACCCGGCAAATCAGCTACGGTTATTTGACGGAAGTCACTGTATTCAATAATGCCAATCTGTGGACGAAGTGTTGTAACTGAAATTGTACAGGAGTTTTTTAATTTTTTCATAATGAAAAGTGCCATTGAGTCGATTTGCATGCAAATTATGATCGAATCAAATACAACGTGTTATTTATACGGAATAGAATATTTTCTGTATAAATAATTTTTCTTCCGTATGTAAAATAGAATGAGAGCTTACAAGGATAATTGGCTATTTTCGGCGTTGCTCGTGATAGTGCTTTAAGAAGTGTACTTTTGCCGGCATTTGGAAATCCAACCTAGAATGTGACCAAAAGGTTTTTATTCGTTACTGTCAATAGCGGCATAAGAATAAGTGAAGAATAAGATTGGATTACCATTCCAACATCGGCGATTAACTTAAGATCCAATGTAACGATTCGTTCCTGTCCTCGGGTGCCTAGGAAATTATTGCCGGAACAACCGCCAATGCCACCTTTGGCTGCGATACAAGTATCGCCCGGCTCATTAAGTTCAGCGATTTTCTTATTTTTTTCGTCAAACACTGTTACTCCAATTGGCACTTTCAGATTTAGATCGTCACCTCGACGACCTAAAACACGCGCTTTTGAACTATCCTCTCCAGATTGAGCTTTAATTGGACTCTTTTTGTTTCTGAAATCGGAGTAATCCAGATGAAGTATAAAATATGAGTTGAATTTATGTTATTTGTCGAGTTAGGGATTAGTATGCTTAATAATCATTGATCACATCAGATATTTTGGCTTGATAAATGCCCAATACCTTCTGAATGACGAATATGAGTATGGTTTACCTTTTCGCCAGTGCATTCAGCGTTACTTTCTCATTTGCTTCAAATTGAATACAGCCGCCTTGCCCTCCGATGCCTCCATATTTTGGATATCCATTGCCTAGATGAAAAATAATAAATTGCATGGCATAAATGGAATGCACTACATTCAATTATAATTCTCATTAAACATACCTCCGTGACCACCTTTAACGTTAAGCCGCAATGAGTCAATGAACTTCAGCTGATATTTTTTATTGAATTTCTGCAAGAAATATTGAAATAAATTGTGAAATAGATAACCAAATTTATTGATAGCATCTAAATCCTTACGACTGACGATTTGCAGAAATTGGAAATAGTCACGAAAACCATTGTCACTACATGCGATGCGGTCTTTTGATGAAAACAATTACAATTCCTATATCGACGATCGCCCTTCAAAACAAATGTTTATTCGAATCTGATAAAAACACACGTGAAATCAGCTGTCAATCTCTGGTGGTCTATACTCTAGAACTGGTCCCCTGAACTGTCATCGATTGCATATTTCCGACAAAGTTCGAATGATTTGCGTCGTTGATTTTTATCCATGTGAATTTTTTTTTTGTTATAACTTATAACCATATGGATTTTATTGTTGATTTAAATTAACTTTTCAAGAATTTTCATGGATTTTTTTGAATAAAAAACAAAAAATTGTTTCAATACTCGAATAAAGTAGAAACTTTGCAAAAGTTGACACGCAGATGGCGTTGCATTTCAAGTTCCATGTCAAATGGAACACCAAAGCAAATCCAGCATATTGTCGTGGCTACGCAACTGTATACGTGTGTTGCATGTGAGTGTATGTGTCTATGTGCTGTTGTGCGCGATAGCAGAATTGAATGTCACTAGCCACGAAGTGCGCGTATAATATATGTGATGTCTGTGTACCAATTTCAAGTCTCTTGCTTCTAATAGACATACAACATACAGAGCGTGAGCATATTTGCTGTGCGAGTTCGTCTTTTTTATATTATTATTTTTTTCTCCTCATCCGTCGCAATAGTGTTCGTTGTACAAGTGCAAGAGTTGCTGCTAGCAAAAAAATGTCGGACAAGAAAAGATCGAAACGTCGAAAAGATGTAAGTTCTAAATGATGGCCAAGAAAACAAAGCGAATTTTTATCACCACCAAAATGTAACACGTTGCAGAAGGTGGAATAAAAAAAAAGTGATACGTAGTGAGAAATCGATTAATTGAATGCAATAGATGAGTGTTGTGAACAAATGCGAGAACATTCTTGCCACGGGTTTCGGGTTAATTCGCAATTTAACCAACTACAGAGAGCACACATAGTCATTGTTTCGATGACATCTGTTGTTTTTTTGTTGTTTAAAAACATGTTCCTCTTCGCTCAGATTGTTTCATATCTGTTTTAATCAATTTCGTCACAATCCATCTTATATGTATGATTATTATTTGCGGAATATTCTGAACGTTGTTTTTCTCTCATATTCCTCTTCGTATTTTTCTCTTTATTCGAGAAAAAGAAATCTGATCAAACTCCAAGCGAAATGACAACGATTTGCGTCGTGATTTTCATATTTCTCATCTGGATCCAAAAATATATCAAAATTACGTGCCATTTTATTTATTGGCTCGATACTTGTTTTTCTCTTTTTGCGATTCATTTGTACGGGGGATTTCGTCAGATAAAACAGAAAAATTGCACACACAGTCACCAAATAAAATGCAAGCAAAACCACACAGTGCACAGTTCCATATCAATGGATCACAAGACTGTGCATTGGTAGTGAAATCGCTGTTCGCTGGAATCGGTTTCTATTCGTGAAAGTTTGTTTTATTTTATTTTATTTTTGCACGTTCGTCTTTCGTCTCACTCTTTTTCGTGTGATCCAATTATTAGCACAACATTTAACAATGACGATCCATTGACAACGGCAATGAAACGAGATGAAATTTTATTAAAAACAATTTGTAACATTCTGCGGAGCAGATTGCAATGGATTAGATGAGAGAAAGAAAGAGAGCAATTGTTTCCGATTTTTCGTAAGAAGAAATATTCAGGCCAAGCTCACAGGAAACATTTACTGCATTGCAATCACATTCTTATCAAGAACTTTAGCTAATGCCGTAAAATTTTGATAAAAGTGATCCATTCGGAAATGAGGTTTGCTTAGTTCATTTTGGATATTTTTTTTTCTTCTCATTTTGACGAAATCTCTCTCTGAGATTCGACCAATGCAACGACATTTTTTTTGCTCCGTCCACAGACTGTTGCTCCGTCGTGTACGTGCAGGTTTTCGCCACGAGTATACACACATGAATTACAACGACTTAATGTGTAGTTAATGTCTATTGCAATTGCAATGCGTTGTAAGTAAGCGTGTCATTTCGTGTTTGATTATTATCGTACACATTTTTATTGTGTTGTTTTTCGTTTTTCCGTTGGCTTATCGAAATTTCTGTGCGTACATCTCGTTAATGGTAAACATTCCAAAATCATATATGATGAAATCGGCTGCTCTATTGCTCTCTTGTGTACGAGAGGGAAAAATAACCAAAACAAACCATGAAAAAACATCGATGCCTACATTTTTGTACTTTGTGTGGGGTCGGTGCTAGTACGCATGCGGAGAAAAGTGTATTTTTGAAATATACAAACACTCATCAAATGTGTCATCGGCTTCTATTTTGATTCTTGTCGAAGCCGTTCCATTTCGTTTCGTTTTTGTGGTTTTCCAATTTTCTTTGTTTACAAGCCATTGTTCAAGTGCGTCTTCATTCAAAGTCGTGTTGTTTTTTTTCTGTCCGTTGCTAGGAATACACTGGTCCCGGTGGAGCTGAGGTCGAAGTAGAAAAACCATCCAAAGATGAATATTCGGTCGCTAAATGGATCAAGAAGAATGTGCCCACAAAAAAGACGAAATTCTTGAACCATCACGTGGAATATTTCACTGGTAAGTGTCTTTCTTCTGAATTTACATCAACTTCCCCGTTCCACTTCATTCCGATCAATTTATCGTCAAATTTTCATTGTCCCACTCGCAGCATCCAAGACATTAGATGCATTAATGGCATCCAAATTCGCACAAGGAGAGCAATGTCTCTTTCCAACCCGTGAGATCGCCATCGATTTTCTCGACACAATGTTGACGCATAAGTTTTTCCATCGCGCCAAAAAGGTCCCAGTGTCCGATGCTGAATTGCGTCGCGGCAAAAAACCGACCGACAAAGATAAATCAGACGATGAGAAAACGGTAAAGAAGCGTCAAACATCAGACAAATCAAAAGATGACAAAGCAAGCGCTGATGATACGGAAACGGGCACCAATGTTGAATCAACGAAAATGGATAAACCAGTCGAGAAGAAAAAGCGAAAGATACGTTTGGATATGCATCCCGATCAAGTGTTTGTCGATGGTGCTGAGGCATACGTTTGGATTTATGATCCGATTCCAATGCATTACTGGTTATTCGGCGCATTAGTTGTTGTTGGCGCCATTGTTGTGTGTCTGTTCCCATTGTGGCCGCCAATGATTCGCAAAGGTGTCTACTATTTGAGTATTGCTGCAGCTGGTTTCTTGGTATTTATTCTTGGTTTGGCCGCTCTTCGTTTTATGGTATTCTGCATCGTATGGGCACTGACCGGTTCGAAGCATCATCTTTGGATTTTCCCGAATCTCACCGAAGATGTGGGCTTCTTTGCATCATTCTGGCCACTATATACAGTAAGTTTTTATTTTCAGTACAACAACATTCGTTGTAAAACATTCAACGTCATTCATGGCTGGCAATTTGAATTTGTATGTGTTTGGTTATTTGAATTCTAACCCGGGGTCATTTTCATTTTTTCGCAGCATGAATATCGTGATGGTTCGGACAAATCCAAAAAGAAGAAGCACAAAAAAGATAAAGACAGTGATGCTGAAGATGATTCGAATGTGACATTGTTGGAACCAGAAAAAATCGAAAACATCAAAGAGAATGAAACCGGCACCATAGTTGCGTCGGCCGTCGATGCTCTGATATCATCAAACGATGACGGCGTTGACGACGACCAAAGCGAACGACAAAACGACCAAAATTCAAAGAAGTACGATTTTGTTTTTCTCTCTCTCTCTCTCTCTCTTGACTTATTTTCTGAAATGATTTTACCCAACCTAATGTGACCTCTATTTTTTTCCTCTTCACAGTTCCAGCGAAGTCGAAAGAGACAGCGACTCGGAAAGTTCACATCGTTCGACTGATAAAGATTTCGAAATAGTTAATACCGATGATGTAGACACTTCTTAATTTATCAAACATTCTATTTGCTTTTAATCACACAATTTTTCGTTAGACAAAAATAAAAAGAGTGTAATGAATAAATGGTGGAGAATAATAATTTGAGGGACAAAACAAAATAAGACACAACAAGAATCTACGACGAGAAACAATAAAATTACTCGGTATTTCAAGCTGATGAAGAGCAGTGGCGAATCAAGAGACCATTCGTGCTGCTGTTTCTTCGCGTTATATCATTTCCTTTTTATAGTGAAAAAAAACAACAACAACCGAAAAATCGATTTAAATCTTTTATTTACCATCAATTCTATATCTATCGGAACCTCTTTTGATAAAACTACAAACAAAAACCACAACACATTTAAATGAATTATGAATGTAATGTTGATGTCAAACTTTGCATTTAGTTTCAATAATCGATTCTTTTCTTTCTTCTTTTTATTTGGAATAGGATACAAACAATGCTGTAATTGATTGCATTTTTCTTAATTTTTTTCTCGAAAATTGTTTGCAATTTAATTGCACGCTATTTATTTTACTAAAACAACAACAAAATTGCGTCGATTCAACAAATCGCAATGTTTCGATCTAACATGAACTTTTTCTAAAGGAAAAAAAAAACCAAAAATTTGTAATTCGGTCCACCTCCTTTTGTAAATTATTAGTGAACAATCAGACAAACAGATGAAAAAAATTACAATTGAATCTTAAATTATTAAGTAAAATATATATAGATGGAAATATGAATGTGCAACCACTTATTCTTCCGATTGATTTGTTAAAGTATTTTATGCAATTCCAGTTACGATTTGATTGAGTGTTTATCTGATGAAATTAATGAAGAAAAAAACAATGAAAAGAGTAATTAACACTGGCTGCAATATCATATAAGCCAATTTACACCCAGACACACAATTAAATTTTCCTTTTAATTTTTATTTATTGATGGTAATACCGTGTAATTTCTTATTGCTGTCAGATGGAAAACTGGAATTTATTTATGTAATAAAGCATTATGTATTTAATATCGATAAAAAGTCGCATGTTTTTTTATTTCAAATCTTGTTTTTCTTTGTCGATTTTAATCTGATAAGATAAGCGGAGAAAGTTCAAGGTGAATGCTGATAATTTTCTGACTAGATTGCCATTTGAATCGCAGTGCTTGAGGCAAAGAAATTGTTAGTTTTTTTGAAAAAGGTGAATTTTAAGACTCTCAATTACCTAGGGCCTAGATTCTAGGCGGCCTCTTGCGATCGGCGCCGATTTTAATGAAGCGGTTTGCTGAGTGGAAATTCAAAATGGTATTTGTTGGCCAAAATTGGTACCGATGACGATCGGCCATGATTGGCCGCCCGAAAAATAAAGAGTTCAACATGAATTTAATCGAAGTTTCGATTTTATTTGATAACAAAGAAGTTTGATAAAAAATTGGTTAATTTTCATGCTTATTTATTAAAAAAAAACAAAAATTTCTCAAAGATTCCTCATTATTTTTTTCCGACATTCCAATGTTCATTCAAATCTTTCTTCAAAATCACAGTATAATATTTCAAAAATCGATTGAACTTAAGCTAAAAATACGTTATGTTGCACATAAGGAATGTGTCCACTATCCATGGCTTATTCTAAGTCTCCAGATTCGATCTGTGCCCAATTGATATCCATGAAAAATGTGGTTGCCAAATGCAACTCAGCGCACCATTTTGCTTGTCCAAATTTCTCTAAAAATTCAATTGCATGATGTTTCATCTCTTTCATATCCAAAGATGTTTCTTCGCCAAAGTTTTGCTCAATAGTCTGTAGGATGTTTTGATAGGATGGATCAGCCTTCATAGCCTTTCGTTTACCTGCCGTTGATGTGCGATTCTCGCATAAGTCGCATTGACACTTATTGCCAAAGTTATCACGAAGACGTTCAACGTATTCTTGTCGCTCGACCATTGAATCTGCAGGGAAATTACGGCCAAAATAGGAAACTGTCACCTCTTCGCCCTTTTTAATTGGCCGCATTGTAGTGATAGTTGACCAATTATCCGCCAAATGAAACATTGCATTAGGAGAACACAAGTGATTAAATTGTCTGAATGTCGGGAACAGGTGCAAACTGTCGGCTTGGCCATTTTTGTCGGTGTACTGATGAACACAACCCAGCGATATGATAGCTTCATGTTGCCAAATCAAATGAGTGAGAAATCGCTGTTGCTTCTTCAACACAAACCAATCGGCTGCTTTCGATGCCATGATCGCCTGATATGCAAAGTAAATGAGTGGGTCACGTTTTTCACCTGATGCAATCATACGATCTGGTTTGAGTCTCAAAAACTGCTCATATTTTGATCGGTCATCTGTCATCGACAACGGAAAATCTTGTTGTTTGTCAATACATTTTTCGACAAAGTTCACAAAGTCGTTGGCGCTATTGAATAGGCTCATAGCGTACAACACCGTTCGGATTAGAAACGTTAGCTTGCCATCACTTTCGATCGCAGTAGCCATACCACATTCAGCCGCATGTAGAATACTATTCTGACATTCAGTGTTGCAAAACATCGCCTTTGTACAGTTGCCACAGGGAATCAGATTGTTGCTTCGTGTAAGACAAACGCTGCAGCGCATGTATTGGCCATCGATGGCTGTTGAAACGAGTGACTTTTCCACGAAAATCCGTTTTCCAACGTCAATGTCGGTTTTGGCCGTGATTCGATAGCCCAGCTCCGTATGTCGGTCGAGTTGCAACACGTTTGCAAAGCACGGAAAACTTTTGTTTGGCTCAAAATCCAATGTCGGGACATTAACGGTGCTTTCAATCGACATGCTATTTTCTATGAAATCGGCACAATCTTTTTGGTGCTGTACAATCGATTGTTTAAGCGAGTCTGAACATTCGGACACTTCCAACGCCAACTTGATATCGGTGCAGCAACTGTCAAATTGATCCAATTCGAAAAAAAAAGGCGATCGATTAGCATACGCATGACTGAGCGCCTCCGAACCATTTTCAGCGAAACACAACGCATAATTGTAGGCCATAATGGCATTAGTCCAATTTCGTGCGGCAAATTCAATGTTTCCCTCCTCACGAAGCCTCTCTGATACGGCATCGGATTTCTTCATCGACTTCAATTGATTTTGTATCGCATCGAGGTCGGCCAAATCAGTGCCTAGATCGGCAAAGTAATCCACATACAAGGCTGTTTTTCGATTCGAATCTTTTTTCCACAGCATTTTGATGTTGGCAATTTTGTACTGAAATTTTATGAGATCGAAATGACACATCAATGATAACTGAGGATATAATCCAAGCTAATTCATAATTTTTACTGCGCAAAAGAACACAAAACAATTTCTATACTGTACCTTTTCCGTGGATGACTTAAAACTTCTGGGCAATTTGTGATTTTCCAAATACCAACCAAAATATGCTTCTGAAATGTACCACAAGCTCAACGAACCGTTGTCATTGACTGAGAGTTTCAAACTGCTTGCATAAGTTTAAACTATGACATTTGTGGTGTCAACATTGAAATTGTTGTTGTTATCCTGAACTGATGATTTGTTCAATAAACATTCACAAAGATTCTTCGATACAACATTTCGTTTATTTGGAGTTTATTGATGATTGTTGAAAAAATAAATGCATTTTATGAATGTAAATTGTTCGAATCTTATGCTTTTTGTATGAATAAGAGCATTCTTTTCGTTTTATCTTTGAATAATACAGTTTCATTCGTTATGTTTTCAATGTTCTGACGTTTGAAAATAAGACATATTCATTTTTTTTTTTTATTCAAAAACAACTTAGTCATGATAGTCAATGTAAGTTTAATACTTTCCATGGCCAAAATCTTCCAACATGCATCTACTGTAAGCATTGATAACGTATTCCTTTTCCTTTGACCATGGCTGTTCTCGATGCTGTTGCAGGAAATTGATACATTTTTGCTTCAAAAGAGCCGATGTTCCGCTACCGATGTACTTCTTGTAGCGTATTATGTACAAAAACGATGGATCGTTCGATAGCATTGGGTCAGGTATTGGGTGCTCTTGTGGATCGCATTTGGCACACGTGCAGAAGATATCGTAGGTTTGTCTCAGCATTTCCTTTCGTTGTTCGGTCACATGCTCTTCTGGACAGTAGTCGATGTATAAATGGTCGCCTTGCTTCACGGGTTGATTTGTGATGAAGATCGTTTGATTGCCAATGGTATGTTGCATGAGATTTGGTGTGCAGGAATGTTGAAATAGTGAAGCCACATTTGTCATTGTCGCCAAAATGAATTGATTCTGGTTTGGTTCGAATCCACCGTAAGAATTGCTCAGTAAAACCGTTGCGTGATGACCGACTAGATGCATCAGAAAACTTTGCTCTGTCTTTGTGGTGAACTTTGATTGAATTGTCGACATCGACATCAGCGTTGTGTACGCTTCATAAACGAGCTGTATCGGTGGTTCCTTCGAAGATGGTTTCAAGCCCAAAAATAAGCCGTAATTCGATATTTTGGCATTCTCCTCCATGTCGATGTCTTTTTGCGCTACAGTGGCTCTGACAAACATAATCAGATCACCAATCGTTGAAAATGAAGTAATCGCTTCCAAAATCGAATGAACAACCAATTTTATGTGGCTGGGCATTCGATTGTATGCTTCACCGCATGAGATTTTGTGCACACCGTTGAGCTGCATACATTCGTTGCTACAAAACATGACATCGGTGCAATATTCACAGGGAAACAAGTTTTTGCACATTTTTTGGCAGCCGTAACACAAAGCCGTATCATATCCAACTGCAATAGATGTGAATGCCTTTTCAATTAGAATCGTTTTCCCGATTTCAATGTCCGTGTTTGCCACGATGCTCGTTTCGAGGCCATCGTTCCGGATGGAAATCACATTTGCTAGGCACGGGAATGTGGTGTCGGTGCCGAAACTTAATGTTGGTGTGTTTGGTGTGCCCGATATGGGTTTAGACATGTGTTGCATGCAATTGGACCGGTATTCGTCCAGCTTTGACATCCATGCGGATGGAAAATCAGTGCCCAATGCCAATTCCGTATCGGCCATGCATTCAATGTACATGTTCAAGTTGAAAAAACAAAATCCACGTTTCGCATACAAAACACCCATTTGCGCTGAATTGAATTGAGCAAAGCACAATGCTTGATTGTACATTTCCATGGCTTTGTGAAATTCTCTGTGTTGAAAGTGCACGTTTCCTTGGCTATCGAACATATTGGCAACGGTTTTATTTTTCACGGCATCATTTTGTAGATTCAAGAATTTGTGCTTCCAGTCTTGATTGTTGAGTTGCTGATCCCATTCTTTGAATTGTTCACCATAATCGCTTTCAAAGTCTTCGAAAAAATCAACATATACGTGAGGACCCTTTCGATTTACTTTCGTCCACAATTTATCACACCATGTATCTGTTTCTGCTGAAGATGCCATTTTTTTTGTTCACAGTTCGAAACTAGGTTTCAAATATTTACACACAATCGAAGCGAATGATGGCGATACAAATCACGGTAGCAAATATTTCGTACACTGTCACACTGGCATCAGACGTTCAACGCGTTGTGTTGTATTGTCGCCTGCTTTTCTAAGAATTTTTTTTTCATTGCTCTCTCTTACTCTTTCTCTTTCTCCACACGAACCGATTGAACAGTTATGAGCGTCGATCAGTGCAGCATAATCAAAGAGATGTTTTTTTTGTTGGTTTTAACCAAACAAATAAATGGCGCGCATTCCGACGTTTTGTTGATGGCGACAAATAAACATAGCATCGTTTCGAAATAGAAACGGCTATTTCATCATTTTTATTGTGTATACGAACTTTTCGTGGTTACAATTTACATGTGGCTGGAAAAAAATTAATAAAAACGATCAGATCGTTCATGTGTCTTAATAAATTTCAAACAGAAATTGAATGTTCTTTGGTGAGACTCAACACATACAAAACATAGAGCCAAATCGTGTGCAAGTGTTTCTCTCCAAATCGTCGAATGGTTGATGCGGCGACAATAGCGCTGTGCAAAATTCAGTGTGCAAATTATGAAACGTCAACATTGAGAGACGCCAACCGATTCGCAACGCTAAAACAGTGTTTTATTGCAACATAGTGTGCGCGATTTTGTACACAGACTGTGAAAGAGAACTGACGCGAAAAATGTTCAATTGAAATGGTTCAAGTTATCGTTTGATTTTTCTTGCTTTTTTCATCGACATAAAAACACTTTTGGTTGTGAAATAATCACGTGAATTGGAATATCAAACATTTTCTAAAGTATGTGCTCTTAAAGATCGATAGTTTCGTGCAAATAGAGAAAAATCAAATCCGATTGCGAATAGTTGTGAAATCGAAAGAGAGATTGAACAAACGGATTATATCGTAGTTTTGTGCCTGAGACAAAGAGTTCAGCGGACTAAGGAAATCTGGATTCATGCGAAATAGACTTTTTTTAGGCCAGGTGAGTTTCGTAAAAATAGACAAATACAATCCAATTGATTTATGCTGTGAATACAAAATCGATTGTGATGGTGCCATAACCTCTTCACAGTTTGAAAGTGAATATATAAATTGGAATGTATTTTTGCCACTGCAAAGAATCACGAGTTGCTATTGAAAATAAAATATCGAAATGAGAATCAGACTAACGGAATTCATATGCCCATACGGGTGGTGTACATATCATGGTGGCTTTGCGGCATCCAACCTATTCATACAAAGACATTTCAACGACGCTGCATTGGAAAATCGCTTCCAATGCTATTCTCAGTTGAAAAAAAAAAGATTCTTTTGGTGCGAATGATCCGTTATGAACGTCGTTCGACCAAAAAGTCATTAAAATGGGGATTTGCAGTAAATTTTAGTAAATTTCAGAGCGTATGAATATGTTTCATTGACACCACAAGCAGTCCTTGCTCTCATTTGCTATGATCACTGCGATAGACTTGTTCCAATGATTGGTTTTGCGTTGACTTTGTCCAATCACAACTGAAGCATGAAATGCAATGAAATGTCACATCGTGTGCACTGAACGAAGACATCATTCAGTTCAAGGAAGAGTTAATCAGGAAGATTCTGTTTTCAAACATGCCAAAATCAACGTTTTTCCCATGCTTGGACGTATATGTTCAAAATGTGTGTAGCAATTCTCAATAACTAATGAAACAATCTTAATTTTCAGAGCCTTATGTCCAGCGCCTTCACTCAATTGACCAATAATCCTCATTGACATACATTTGACAAACTCATCCACAATGGATGACCCAAGGTACGACTCAACGAGCGATGATGACTTGGATTCAGATCCAAATTTGGAGGTATATTTTTCTTCAAATAAAACAAAGTGGTAAATCGATAACTAATCATGCTATTTCCATACAGGAAGATTCACTCATTCATCACGTCGTCTTGCCACGAGTACTCCCAAACAAAACTTCAGAGAATTTACATGAGACGGAACTGGAACTGATAGATCAGTTTGTGAAAATTGCTAAAGACTTTAAAGAATGGATACCGCCAAAAACACTAGAGCTGTTATTGGCATTGCAAAGTTATCACCATGGATGCAAACCGCTTACCGTTTGGATGGACATCAACAAACTGGGCCCCGGTGATAATTTTGCCATGTTTATACGTCGTCAGCACTGTGCCATCATGATTCATGTGCCGCCGGATGAAATACCGAACGATGTACAAAATGTGATTGTAGCTGCATTCCCGGGAAGATTGCATTCCAGCGAAATCTACCACCGTGAGAGTGACATTGAGGTAATTTTCGTTCATCCAAAATGATAAATGTTTAAAAATATATTTTTACGGAATTAATCAACACATTTAATTTAATTCATTCGTAGTTCAACTACCCGCAACCAGCGGTCAAAGTGAAATTCTCGCAAATGCTACGATCGCCCGTATTCTCCAATCAGCTGTGTGTTTTGAATGAAAAGTTGCCGGCTGGACACAAACATTTGGATTGTGTGTCGAAATGGCTGATAACACTTCTGATGGATGAACAGTCTACAGCAGCAGAGTTTCCAGTCATCACAAAGAAGATTCGGGACGAAGTGTGGGGCAACAGTGAAGTCTTTTTCCGTCGCTCAAGTTTCTACATGAGCGTCAAGGCAATGCTGCAGCACAGTCTTGCATTTCAACTGGGTGCCGGTCGCTGTAAATCGGTCTACAAAATGTTCATGTTGAAATTTTTGATTGCTGCATACATGAGTCCAAACAATAAATTCAACATTGATTTGCTGTCGCAGGTGATGGCCAAATTGGCGCGACGCATCGAAAAGCTATCAGATATGAGGATCACAGATGACATGACCTCTTTGTATAACAGCACAATTGACGAGGCGAAAAAAACAATCAAAATGATTCGCAAAAAAATCGATGCTCCAATCAATAAAATGCACGAAAAAAACGCCAAGCTACCTGTTTTGACCGGACTGAATTTTGAGGAAGATATTTCCTACAAAATGCCAAAGTTGGAAAAGTATTTGGAAGAAAGAAAGAAAACTTTGCTACAAATTGACGATGGTTTCAAACCTCCCAAATACATCACGTATGATCGGTACTTCAAATCAGAAATGCCCAGTGTTGATTGTCTTGAGAGCATAAATAAAGTAAAGCGTGAGATCGATCACCGCATATTTTGGATTGATTTTGAGCGAATCATTTTATATCAAGCGAAAATTGGTGACGATCATTGGAACGCTGAGGACTTACGTTCATGGTCGTTTGCATATGCAAATTTTGCAGAAATCAAATACAAAAACAATCAACTGTTCATCAGCCGAATGCTGTTGGTTCGCTTGAAAATCATTGCAATGTTGGATGCTCAGGCAACGAAAGAGTGTCCAATGCTTCTGAAACATCGAATTGGACTCAAATCACAGATGATCGACTATTTGTTGTTACCACAAAGCACGGACATGCGCATCGCCCTTGAAATTGAATCGTATCTGCGCGATCGCAACCAAAATGCTGACGATCCGAGTTTGATTGAGGAAAAGGAAATTTCCGAATCTTCATTTTCGGTCAAATTTGCTAAGGAAAGCGCACAAATGCAACAAATTCGTGACGCTATTTTGGCCAAAGACAACGACAAAAAGGACCGGAAGATAAAAAAATGGAATGAAGAATGTGACAAGGCCAATGAACTGAAACGCCAAGCAGAGCGCTTGGACCACGAAAACGACTCCCATTGGGCTTCTACCTATAAGGATACCCATTCGAAAACATGTAAGAAATGTGCATTGAAACGAGAAGCCAAAGAGGTTTGTGTTAAGCCACATGAACACCTTTTGCCCAGTAATGAAACAGATCAATATGCGATTGTGTTTGAGTTGAAAATTCCCGATGTCATCGCCTGTTTGAGAGACGTACTCTATGGATTTGCTGAATTTTGCTTTGGTGAGCCCAAGTTGTTGAAAATCAAAGGCAGTTGGACCGAGTCTAAGCTTTCGGAATACAATAGCTCAAAAAGTGAACACGTCAAACTTGGTTACACCGTAAAGCAAAATACGGATGGTGTCTCTGTCGTGGATAATAGTTTGAGAAAAGTCCTGCTTAAAAACATATCCGACTGTCGATTTCATGCCAAACATAGGACAATGCCCTCATTTTCAACGATCCGTTTGATCAAAAACGCATGTACGCTTCAGGCGCAAGACGAATATGTTGGCCACCAATGGGCACTGCATAGCACTGAACACACCGAGAACCAAGTCTTATCGAGCCAATCAAAATGCGGAACCGATATGACGCTGTCCGAGTATAAGAATTTTGGGACGCTTCGCTCCGATGGCAATCGATTACAAATCAGAAAGTTGTATGCTCTGATCGCAACCGAAGCACTTTCATTCGAGAAGGAGGCCGTTCTAGCGTTAGTGATGCAGACACTGTGGGAATGCGAGGTGAGCGGTGAAGGTGGTTTTATTCGCGAATCACACATCGATTTTAGTGATACTAAATTTTGCGACGCGATGATCAATTTGTTGGCAAACGTCCTTGAGCAACAGACCAACAACTGGATGCACCCATTCAAACTGTTCACAGTAACATTGATCGCCGTCCGCGCTTTCGAAATCAACGACACCGTAGCATTGGTCGGTAAAATTGTGAAGCTTTTGAGCAGTGTACGAGAAATTGCTTTAGAATGGATTGACACAATTGAAAAGAAAATCCGAGATATGGCAAACCCCGACGAAAACACCGAACGAAACTTGCGTTTGAAACTGATATACATTGCAATCATTGGCGGCTTAACGTTTTTCATTCATCCAGAGCACAAATACTACCGCAATATTTTTGCAAATAACACGGAAAGCAGAATGGCAGTGGCATCCTGGTTGCGTTTTGTTATCAGCTTGAAAAACAACATACGCATGTATTCAAGCGATGAAGAGAAATTGCCAGCCAATTTGCGCATGTTTCTTCGATTGATGGAAAGTGTGGGCGTGTCGATGGAAGAAAAAGTGACAGATGTGATCGAAAGAGATGCTGACTTTATATTCCGATTGGTCCGCAAGCAATGGCCACGTTCGGAATACGCAGTATTCAATCAAATTTACTTTGATCACGAATTCCCGCAGATCCTAGTTGTGAAAGCCACGGTGGACTCGACTGTTCAGACTGTATCTATTGACATCATCACTGGTGATTTTTTGGTCGATAGCTTGCCTTTATCACGTCTTCCCAGCGAAGTAATGCACAGCAACATTTACCGATGGTTCTTTGAAGACGTCGTATTTGAAGTGCAACCGGATGCACAGCACAATTTCTCCACCGTACAAAAGTACAATGATTGCAGCTATGAATTTAAAATGATGGGTGACAACAACAGCATCATCATCATCGAGAGAAAAGTCAACGTGTTCGAAAAGGAGCTCATTGATGAAAGTGTCTTATTCAGTGACGATTTTCCACACGATCTTGTCAAGAATTACAGTCACTGGTGGGATAAAAACGAGAACTTCATCGAATTTCGTCGAAGAACGTTTGGAAAGAAACACTTTTCAAAAGAAACCACCGTTGATTATCGATTGAACCTGAATAATAAACATCTGATTCATGAACAAACGCTACGTCCAATGCTAGATATAAAGAGCAACAGCTATAAAAATATCACTAAGCAACTGCAACGTTTGGAACATCCAAAACACATTCATGTGCTATTTTTTGAAGAGACTGAAGAAGCCAAAGTCGAATTATTGCGCATGAATTTACGTTTCACCGTCAAATGTCCGAAGAAATCAAAGAAACATTGTGATTTGATATCGAATGAATTCAATGGGATGCGTGTGATTCGCGAGCAGAAAATCGACACATTGTGCGGGTTTCGAAACGGTTTGGTCTTGGAAAGCATCAAAGATGACAAGAAAATCATACTCATTCCAAATGGATCAATCCACACCAAGAACGCAAATATGTTCGCCGATGTATGGATTAATACGAGCAATGAATTACGAAGCCCCCCATTTTATCAATATCAAGTGGATAAATTTTGTTGCCAGCTAAAATCAAGCAATGAAACTCATGCCTCCTGGTTCTATCTGGCGTACCTACATGCTATCACATCATACGGTGAGATTGAGCCATTCACCAAAATGTCGGGTACTGAACGTGCTATACAAATACTTCAGTCCGCCTTCGCTTGGTCCTCGTTACCTTATGATCCCGAAGCAATAAGAATCCTGAAAGATATTGCCGCTTTGACGCCACTCAGGAATCTTGATGATTTAGATATACAGTCTGTTACATGGCCCAGAGGTATTCCCACACATGCCGCACAAGACTGCTTCATTTATATTGCGAAGAAATTGCTGGATGATAGCCAACGACTAGGTGATCTGCATGGCGTAAATTCGGGCAAACATATCGATCTCAAAACAGATATGAAGATGAACGAGCGTGACCATCGACGTTGCCAGCAATTGAACCCAAATCTGAATGTTTCAAACACATTTATCAAACACAAAGACTTGAAAACCGCACCACTCCAAAAGCGATTCACATTTTCAGATGATACGCGAACCGTGTGCATTTTGTACCACAAGCAAAAATTCAAGGTACCAACAAATCTGAATTTGAAACAATTTCTCACTGATAAAACAACAGAAAAGACGTTGGGTGGACTTGAACATAGCGAACGCCTAAAAGAGCTGTTAAACCATTCGGTGCACGAAGATTTTCGCGATTTATGGATTTCATTATATGATGCTGCTGTTCGGCGAAAACTCACTTCGGATCAATTTGCAATGATTCTCAGCTTTTTTGCGCACCGTGAAGAGAATATCAAACCGATTTTAGCATTGCAAGCAGTTGTCGTGAAACCAAACGAATTTCAGCATATAAATCCGCCGGCGAACAGTTCATTTGACATGTCCGCTGGAAATTTTACTGCAAATGCTGTGAGCACTTTATTGAAGCGACGATTCAAGCAACATATACGCGACCCAGCCCTAATTACAATCATTGATGATATAACGGCATCAGTAAAAAGCTACTGGAAAGCAAGACCGTGCGAATCGTTCAATTTTACTCAACGATGGACATACAAAGACATTGACTTTGCCGCTGCCAACGTTGCTGTAAATGAAAAGCTAAAAACATGGTATGCACTCTATGAACTGAATACTTTCATCAGACGAGTTGAAGCCCGACTGCAATCACTGACTGGCCTTAATTCAATAAGAGTGCCGCAGTGTTTGTCGCAACCGCCAAAAGCAAAGAAATGGAGCAAATTTTTGATCGATATCGAAGCAAAAATACGCAAAAATATTGCGAATTCCGATGTATTGCGACAACATATCGAAGAGGCCAAAGACGTATGGCAAATGAATACAACTGAATCACTTCGATCGGCGCATGATTGGTGGAAAATTTACAAGAAAGTTTGTGATTCAGCCCAAACCTCTCACTTGATTCAAGCTGGCATATTTCCAAGGATTGCACCAAGTTTGCTTCTGCCGAAAATCACCGACGCAAATATTGACTCGGACTTGAGATGTTTGATTGGTGCATTTGCGATAGAAATAACCCGAGAGCAGCGCGAGAGCCGCATTCAGGCTTACTCACGACGATCAGATCAGCAAGCAGCACTAGATCGTGAAGAGAAGAATGAACCGCACACAAATTGGTCACCATACGATTATCCCGAGTGGCTGTTATTTGAAATTGAGCAAAACGTAACGATCCGTCGCATCCAAATTGAAATTGCCAAGCGGATGATTGAGCCGCCGGAAATTGCCAGCAAACAAAAGCATTCCGTGATGCAATTGAACATGGGCGAAGGCAAAACGGCGGTGATTGTACCAATCTTAGCGGCTCGGTTGGCTGATGGAACTCAGGCTTGCCAAATCATTGTGCTGAAATCACTTTTCGCAAGAAATCTCAAGTCATTGCGTCAATACTTGGGTGGAATGCTGGATCGACGAATGTACGTCTTCCCATGTCGACGAGATATGCCAATCGAAAGTCATGCACACGACATTATGGATATTTATGAAGAATGCAAACGGGAAAAGGGTATGGTTTTACATTGTGTTATACATTTTATTCTGATATAGTATTTAAATGATTTGTGTTTTTCCCTTTTTTTTGACAGGTGTAATTCTCACGCTGCCAGAGTATCGTTTGTCATTCCAGCTCAAGATCTATGAATCGATTGCATCGCAGCTCAAAACGGGTGAGAATCGAAATTTCACAATAGCCAAACAACTACTGGATTTGCACAAATGGACGAATACGAATGTGCGAAGCATATTGGATGAATCCGATGCCATATTGAACGCAAAGTATCAACTGATCTATACGGTGGGCAATCAAAAGCAGCCGGATGGTGATTCACACCGGTGGTTAGTGGCACAAGCACTGCTGAAACGCGTCCCAATCCACATGCATCGACTGTACACAGAATACGGAAAGGAAAAGGTCGAGTTTGGGCACAATCATGACGGCAATTGTCGGACAGATATATTTACCCCATGTCGCATTCTCGATGATAGCGTCTATGACGCTCTGAAAGATGCGCTGATCGACGACTTCTTCGCCGGCCGAATTGACATTGATTTTCCTGGTATCGATGACGCAAAGAAACCGAGCCTGAAATATTTGCTGAGCAATAAAGCAATTGACCGAAGTACATTGAGAACGATCGAAGTCTTTTCCGAGGAAAAACAAAACATCATTCTTATTTTAAGTGGTCTCTTGCGATTCGAAGTGCTGAAATTAGCATTAACCAAACGATGGCGCGTTAACTACGGAGTTGATGTCAAAGGTCAACGCAAAATGGCCATACCATTCAAAGCGAAAGATGTAATTTTCGTTTTTCATTTATTCATTCTTTCGAATGGGATGAGGCCAAACTCTATTTTGTATTCAATTTTAGGTAGCAGCAGAAATGACCGAGTTTGGACATCCAGATGTTGCCGTATGCTTAACACAAATGAGCTACTATTACTCAGGTTCGTTTCGTTATATCACACACATACCCACAAGTGTTCAAATCAACTTAACACATTTTCTTTTCGCATTCCAGGATTATCGGATGCTCAGCTGTATCAGGTAATATATTGAATTTGAAATGAATCAAAAACGCAATGACGTCTTCGGCCCAAGCACAGAACAAACCTCAAGAGCCTACTTCGTATGGAGCGGATATTGTTCAAAAGAGTAACTCTTTGTGTGTTTTGAACGAGAAATTTTACGTTCAATATGTAAAGGATGCTTCATTCAAGCTGTGCTCGTGTAGAAGACGTCTTTATCATTCATTAATTCCTCATCAAATCTGTGCAATTTAATCGTTTACATGTATTTCAACATTCCATCAGGTGTTCAACATTTTGGAGAATTCACCAGATAAAGCCGACATTTATGCAAAGTGGATCAAGAGCATTCCAAATGACCGACTTGTGCCGTCGATTGAATCGTACAGTGGCGTTAACTTGGATGATCCAGATCAACGTGATGGTCTACTGTTCCCGTTGTTCCAATACAATATGAATGTGATCGATTTTTGGCTTTCGAACGTAGTCTATCTACAAGAGCTGAAAATCTTTGAGAAGAAGCTCATGTGCACAGCCTGGGATCTGTGCAGTGATAGTCTCGAGCATCGAGTCACCGGATTCAGTGGAACCAACGATACGAAAAACATTCTTCCCATTACGATTGCACAGGTAATTCACACATTTTCGAAAGGCACAAAATCAGTTTGGCATCAAATATTAAAGTTGGTGGTTGTGGTGATTTTAATTTATGGTTTAAACGAGAGTCCATCGTTTCATGACAATCGCCATATCAGAAGAAATCAAATGACCATCTCGTACTTAATTGGTTTTGTTTCAGAACGATCTGGCCGAGCTCGAGAATACCAACGCAGAAATGCGACAAATTCTTATGGACCCAAGGAACATGGTGTATCAAAATCCTGCCAAGATGAGAAAAGCCCACCAAATTCTTCAGGAACTCGTGAGTCACGACATTTCCGTGCTTCTAGATTCAGGCGCTCTGATGCTCGAACTGAACAACAAAGAAGTGGCTGTTGAATGGCTAAAGCTGGCTTTGAATCGCAACGCAGCTGTGTATTTTGACGAGACTGACACACTGCAAACGATTGACCGTAACGGCATCGTGATCGAATTTGATTACTCCGTTTATCGCGAAGACCTATCGGATTGCGTGGTGTTTTTGGATGATGTTCACACTCGCGGCACCGATCTCAAATTTCCAGCGGATTGGATGGCTTGTGTAACATTGTCGGGCGATATAACACGCGATAAAACGGTGCAAGCATGCATGCGAATGCGTCAATTAAAAACAACACAATCGATTATGTTCTGGGCTTCAAATGAAGCCGATATTCGCTTAAGAAAGCTATCTTCACAGCGCCGAGTCGAAAGCAGACACGTAATGGAGTTCATTGAAAACAACAGCCGTCTCTTCGAAACAACCAACATGGCACACTGGACCGCTGGCGCCGTGAACTACACAAAGAAATTGATTGGACACAAAATGTATGACAACTTCATGGAACATACGATCGATGCAAATGCCATGGAAGTTGACACCGACGATAAACATCCCTTGGAGAAGCTATACGAAAACTGCGTTGATGATGACTATGTAAAACTGAAGACAATTTACGGCGAGAAGGAAGAAGTCCTGCTGAGACGTATCGTATGGGACAAATTTGGCGATCTAGCTTTTTCGTGCAGTGAAGAATCACCTATTAGTGAATTCACCAAAGACATGCAAAATGGTATAAACGCAAAGTTGCTGAAGCTAGCGCCGAAAATGAAGAGATTCATACATACGCTCGACGATGAACAAGAAAAAGAATTGGAACAAGAAATTGAAGAGCAAATGCAAATCGAACGGCCAAGATGTGCCCAGGCATTAAAACCACATTTCGACGATCGATTGGAACAATTGGTGCTTGAAGGTGCTGGCATTGGTAGCACATTTGATGATATGAAAGCCGATGGTGCATTACTTTCTATCGTAGCGAGTCTCTCAAACACGCAGATGTTTGAGTTTTGTGAAAACAACGATGATGCATGGGCCAGTCACTTGTTGGTCACCAAAGACTTCACAATGGTGATTGAAAACGAATCGCAGGCATGTAACGATTTTCTGCGGCCAGTTTGCTGGGTTGCGTGCATAAAAAATGCGGGCACCAAAGATGTGTTGATTCTTTTGAGCTCGTTCGAGTGTAATCAACTGATCCCAGCTTTTCGCAAGAGTGAAAATGCAACACTTTTCATGTACCGCGCCAGATTGAGTAATTTGCACAGCAATTTGATTCGTGAACCTGGACTACAAGTTACCGGAATGACAACAACTAGCTCCATTTCCGTTGAAGATGAGGTTCAAATTGGCGTGTACTCTGGTATGATGTACTTTGCTGATGAAGAAGAGCAACATGCATATTGTGAATTCCTCGGACTGATCCCACGTCCTTGGACACATGAACAAACCATCGCATTCGAAGATGGAAACATTGATGAGAGTGGATATGTACCGATCAGAAAGCGCAATTACCCCGAAGCGATCTCGCAGTGTGTCAGCCAATGCAAATTCAAAAGCAACCCAACAGACTTGGCTATTAAATTGATCAAAGCTCATCATCAAAAGTTGCCCAAGGACTCACATGTTGCCTCAATTTTGAATCGTGGCATAAAATCATTCAGAGAAAACGACGCCATGGACACTGAATGATCGATGAAACGACGATAAGGCCAGAGCCGAACAATTAATCGTAAATACACAAACAATGATGAGGCTAGAGCCTGTCACAATATATGATTAACCATATTTCTATACTTTATTTAATATTAAACAATAACAATCGAGTTAAGTAATTAAAATGTAACAGTGTTACATTGTAACGCAATCGTTTTTTTTTTCATATTTTGACATTAAAAATATATCATTCTATATTGTTAAATTGTTTCGTTTTTCATTTGAAACATTCCTTTTGCCAAGATTAGATACAAAAAGCTACAAAAGAGTAAGGTAAAACAAAATAACTTTCGATTGATTGAAGGAACATGATATGATTCATTATGCTTTGAAAGAATTTGGAGAAAATGGAAGTATTTAAATTGGTAAAAACCGCTTAGAAATGTTGATAGTTACGTATAGAAAAAAACAATAATCTACCTGCCTGATAAATTCAATAGCATGATTGATTCAAGAAGAAAATATTTTGATTCAACAGTAAATGGTTAAATTATTTTTAAAAAAAATTTCAGTCGACGGGTTTGTAATGAATAGAATAGTTATTAGACTTTCTTCACCATTGAAAACATGCATGACTCGTCAATTATTATGATTAAGTATCCTATTTGTACAATTTTTGAGGTAATCTATTTTCTGTTGAAAACTGAGAAGAACTCTCACTCACTGTTGTCTATTTTGCGAATGTTAATCAAGTCATTATCACTTAATTTAAACTTAAGAATTCATGCTAGAGCGTTAGAGGTATCCGGATAAAACGCAGAAAATAAAAACGCAGAAACGACAAAACGCAGAAAAAAAACGCAGAAAAAAAAACACAGAAAGACAAAACGCAGAAAAAAAAACGCAGAAAGACAAAACACAGAAAAAAAACGCAGAAATAAAACGCAGAAAAAAACGCAGAAAAAAACACAGAAAGACAAAACACAGAAAAAAAAAACGCAGAAAAGACAAAACACAGAAAAATGAAAAATTTGATTTTTGACTAAAATATTGGGTAAATGAGGGTTCTTTTGGGTTATTTTTCCGAAATAATGGCATTTTATCTTGGCCAAAACCTCGAATAGTGTATTTTTCTGGTACCTCACATACATTACATTTACACTAGCATTTAGGACAACAACAAAGAGAGAGAAAGAAAATAAAAGGACAAATACCATTATTCATAAGACAGTGCAACATCGGTCATCGATGCGGGCATAAGTTTTGAGTATCGCTGCTGAAAGTACTTACCAAAACTAGAAATTCTGCATCATTCGTTTTGCCAACTTGGCTACCTTTTTCATTTTATGGAATTATGTATTTTTGGCTCAAACTGGACTTTGAGCACTTTTTCGACATTTTCACAAGGTTATATCTCGGTGAACCGTAGGGAATATTGTTTTTGTGTCTTGAGCAAAGTTGTAGGTATTGAATGGGAGGAAAAAAATGCTTACCCCAAAAAATGCATCTAGGGCCTCAAAATCGCAAAAGTGCCCATTTTTTACCATTTTTCAACCATAACTCGCAGCGTATCCTATTTTTATACCCTTATTTTTCAGCTAAGAACATCAGATTTAAAATGCCATACCGCTTAAACTAGAATATATCATCTGTCATGGTCTAATCTGCCTCAATGTACACCACAACCTCGAAAAATGGTCCCAAAAATCAAATTTTTCACTCATATACATTGAAAAACATCTTTAAAAATTACTCAAACATTGGTACAGATAATATAAGCTTGAATGTACTGTTTTTTTAATATTTGAGAGGAAACAAATTCATTTTCATGGAAAAAATTTGGTTTTTGGACCAATTTTTGGTGGTTTGGTGAACATTGAGTCATGACAGATATAAATATATATCATGACAGATGATATATTTCAGTTCAAGCGGTATGGCATTTTAAAGCTGATGTTCTTAGCTGAAAAATAAGGCTAATGCCACACGCCTGTGACGTCTGGTTGGGCACTTATGGCTGCTCAAGTGAAGATTAGTGCCAAAGTAGTGCAAAAAGTCGACATGTCATCACTTGGGGAGCCATAACTTTGCAACTGGACATCATAGGTGGATCGTATTGGCCTTATTGTTTAGCTGTGAACATAAGCTTTAATATAGCATACATTAAAAACTGAAATATGGCTGTTATCATGACCAAATATATGATTAAGCTTGTAATACACGTAAAAATTGCACGTAAGTGTGAGCGAGAAAGAATGAGTTTTCGGCGTCCGAGGGAATAGAAACTTCGGAGCTGGTTGAATGATGGCTCAATAAGAAGTCATCAATTTGTATACAATAAGGATTTGGGAGCGACGGACACATTATTTTTGCCGAATTCCGCGGGGAGATACGAGTTTTGACCATGTGTAGATTTTACCATATAAACCAATGTTATTGCAGCCGCGTTCCGAGGTTTTCATACAAACTTCCCATGTAGACGGTCGCAACACAGGCAAAAATCGAAAAAAAAAGTTTAAATTTGTTTTCCGATTCTAATATAGTATTAGTATTATCGGCACATCAAAATTCGCGCTCCTTATCACCTAATTTGCACTCCATAGTCCAGAACCAAATCACAACTAAAACCACCATTAAAATGAATCATCATACCATTGGACTTGAAAGTGTATCGTATATTTTTGCTTCAAATAAAGTGGAACACGATTTCTATACTCTGAAAAAACTGATGTAGGGTTATGTTAAACTGTTTGTGTTGACATTTATTTCACAACAAGAATTCAAGAATATTGTGGTGATTTCTGGCGTACTGCGCTAAAAGCATATATAAACAATGTTATTATATTTGACGATATTTGGATCGATATAAATTATGATGAAAAAGTGGATATTGTTCGTACATAGTTCTTTGTTCTATAAATGCAATCCGATTCAAGTAATTGTTTGTGAACATTTTGATTGTATTATTTAAACTTTGTTGAATATCAAAGCAGAAATCCAGCCAGTTGAAGCGTTGTCATGTCCGAGGGATGGATTGCGATGGAAATGGATTTTAAGTCCGTCTTTCAGCTTCACTTCTGGATTCCATGTTGCACTGTATGAATAACCAGATTGTATTTTACTCACGTGGATTTCATAGATGATATGAGGCTTGATAAAAATGGGTTTGGGCAAAACCATCTTCAGCTGATTGTTATCCCATGTGTTGAATGATCCTTTGTAGAGTATTTTTGGGAAGACGGTTGAATGGAATGTGTTATCTTCGAGTTCAATGACAGCCACATCTGCTTCAAAGCCACCCTTGTAAATGTACCCGTTGAAGTATGTGCTAGCGGACCTTATTTCTCCCAATAAAACTGGTCGATTTGACGAGAATGAAACTATTTCAACACTTTGAACGCCTCTAGATGTGTTGGTTGCTTTTACTCGGTCACATTGCAATACTTTAGCACTATCCCATGTGTATGACCGTGGACTTTGTTGGAATAGTTTCGATTCATATTCAGTGCTTGTTATCTGGAGTATGATGTCTTGGAATTCCTCTGGTGTGAATAGGTCTTTATACGACGTGTGGATTTTAATGAATGCTCCGATCGACATATCCCCAAATCGAATCGATTTGAAACTATTGCCGAGCTGTGCTTTCACGTTTTCCAGTTGATTTTCATCTAGTCCATCTTCTTTGCATGCATTCTTAGCCCATTCCACACAAGCGTTGAATACATCGGTCTCGCTACATGCTAAATTCAAACGTAGAATGTTTCCCAGTGTTTCCTCGTCACATCGACGAAATCCATCCGACGCAAAGATTTCCTTCGATGATTCGCTAATGTTCTTCTCATAGAACTCGATTATTTTCTTATTCTTGAGGAATATGGCCAATTGATAGCCCCAACACATTTTATCCAGAGTCAATTGGCTTTCGACGAATGCGGCACATGCATTAACACAATCAAGAATGTCGTACTTATCGGCCAAACGGGCAACGGTTTCGACGTTCTCAATAGTCAGCGTCACTTTGTCCAAATAGAAGAACTGAAGAAACTCTTTAAACGCTCCAGGAGATGCATCAACAATTTTGACCTCTTTTGATTCAGGCAACGATCCGAAAAACATGGCCTCAAACACAGAGCTCAAGACAGCTAAAATTAATTTATTCGCTGGAATTTTCTGAATTTCGCCATCAACATCAAACACAAAATGAACGTCAGCAAACTTTTCGTTGAGGTACAGCTTTGCAGTTGATTCAGCAGCAGCGTTGTTTTGTAGAATATTGGCCATTTTACTCCGATTTAAATTTAAATTTTTAAACTTCGGTTGAACTGAGCAATTCTTAACGAAAATATTCGGTCACAAATTCTTCTGGGCGAATGATAATTGCTAGTTACACAAACGATCGGAAAACAATGAATGATTAGTAGCGAAAACTATCTGCTATCATGGAGAGTAAAAACATTTGGAATGAATATGTGTTCGTGTGTAGGGTCGAATTTTATTTCGTCGCACTGTTTACAATATGCTCATGCAGCAAAGTGTGAAAGAGATACACTATGAAAACTGCAACAGGTATATACAGACATGAGTATATGAAATGACAGTTTACATTTATGTGTACGGTACGGTACGGTCAGTGTGTGTGTATGTGTTTGTAATTAGGATCCATTTGTCATATTTCGTTTGACAGTTTGGAGAACTTTTTCAGCGCTTCCATTTAAATACGCTTCCATTTGGTTCATATTAAGTATTTTAGAATAAGAACGAAATTACTTTAGCTTGAGAGCCGATTTTCAAATGAATTACATGATTACATCATTCTTCCAGAAGAATTTGCCCTGACTTTCTCTATTTATATCTTTTTTGAAGGTGTTTATGGAAATGATACGATAAAATTAACCAATTTTGGTGTTTTTGATAATACTTTATTGCAAAAAAGAGTGATTTACGGGATGCTACTCTATTCTTCATATCATAAATGCGTTGATTTTAATTATGTTTGTATATGCTGAGATTATTAGTTAACAAATAAATAGATTTTATGCATATCTTCGCGAGCTATGATCAAGTTAATAGATCCGATGATTTTAGCGGGAATTAATCGGCTTTATTCCGTCCACGAAGGCTGTAAAATCGCCGAAACAGTACCTTCCTGGTGATCTGAGCATTCTAAAAAGAAAACGAAGAGAAATGTTTGCGTTTTTTGCTCTGAATAGATCCATATCACATGTCAATCAAATGATTTAGTTACTTTTGGTTAATTTACCTCTTAAAATTAGCATTTTGTTAGGATCCGTGTTAGACTTAATGGTATTAAGTGTAATGACTGTGTTTCGTAATTATCACAGTTTTCCATATCATGTTTTTGTTAGTTTTCAACGGATATTTACTTCTCGTTTGACTGCTTGTCTCGATTCGTAGTCCGCTTTGGCAAGGGCGACTCGTACCCACCACGGTCGATCCGGTATGCCCTTATTCAATGCCCACGCAATCGCAAGTAGTATGTGTTCCACGATTACAAATTCCAAGACGATGAGTTCCTTGGGTCGTGACGAATCACGTAACTCTGGCTGCAAATACAGCAGGCCGCAGTTTGTGATGATGGACATAACAATCATGGCTTCAAATGCAAGTAGCCACGCTCCTGTGTTCTTAGCTCGTTTGGCAAATGGACGGCGGAACACACAGCAGAGCTTATATGCATCGATCCGCATCTCAATGATGTTGTTGATGAGCGCTGCGATAGCCGAGAAAGGCGATATCGATGCGAATAAAACAACGTAACCGAATTGGATGTACATCTCCAAATAATCCTCATAAGTACTGTCGTACTCGAGCAATGAACTCTCGTTTGCATTTTGCTCGATTCGAGGGTCATCCTTTGGCAACTGAACTATATTCAATTCATCATATTCATTTTTCGCTACCTGAAAAAGTCGATGTGTTAGTTGTGTTCATTTGAGTCGTTTTAAATTTCTACACAAACCAATGTTAAACTGTTCATGAGCGAATCTTTCAATCGATATAGCTTTGGCATTATCAATGGTAGCAATGTGCCCGTGAACTTTTGTGCGATCTGGAATCAGACGATCAAAATTGTGTTTAAGTCTTGAATCGAATTGATCGGTTTTGATTTTCTGTATTCCAAATGCCTACCTGGAACACAAGCAATTGTGTCATCAACTGATTACTGATCATTTTCACATCTCCCAACCAAAATGCTATGTAGAACAGCGACAAAAAGTTGTTCACGAACTCCAACAGGATCAATTTGATGACTCTGTCGAAAAATGATCATTTTTTATCCACAGTTTTGATCGAATTTCACAAGAATTACCTGTGCCGTTCATATTGAGCCTGTGTTCGATGGTTCTCTAGATCCGTCAACCAAGTCGCTAGTTTTTCATATAGAATGGAAAACACGATGACAATGATCGATTCTACGATTGATGGCAGGTATAACCAGTATGAATTTGGACCAGCGATTGCCAAGACTTTGTCCTCCATCCAGAATTGGGTGAGTGCAAAAAATGCTGCTGGCAACATGCATATTATGATCACAGGCAATGAAATACAATACATTGTGGCGTATGTCTTCCACATGGGATACTGCGGTTGTCGTTTGCTTGTAACTGGATCTCGTGCAATTTTCCCATAATAACCAATGCGCGGTATATCCAGATTGGTCATTGTGATAGTACCCCATTTGTAGGCCAGGCCTGAACACTTTTGTTTCCATATTTCGAGAAAGAGCTACGGGTTGAAAGGAAAACAAGAGTGAAAATGAAACAAGTCAGACGAATTTCAATTATGAATGCAATCACAATCGTTCTAGATTCACAAATGAAGTTATTCTGCGTCTCTGGCAGGTCAGATTTTCTTCATACAAGGGCTCATCCGAAAGAGTGTTGGCTCATTGATTTTAAATTAAACCAAACCCTTGAAGAATTTGAAATTGATTTCAAATTTCTTTTCCAAACGAGTCGCGTTACTTGCGGAGAAGCGCTTCTATGTAGACGAGCTGACTCACTCTGAGAACCACTATTGACAATTACGTACCATCATCCAAATGACATAAAACGCACAGAAGTATGGCACATAGCTTCCAGCCAGGAAATATTGAAAGATTCCCAATATTGCAGGCACTATGAGTGCTATGGTGTGGTATTCTGAAACGTTTCAACAATTGAATTTAATACAGTCGATTTGAAAATCCTGAGTCAATGGGAATGCATGTTTTTCAATCACTCACCAACAAAAGCAAAGTAAATTCCGATGCTTTCACCGAAATAATCACGAACTCGATTAATAGGTTGCCAGTTCAATGACTTTGAGTACCATGGCTTCAGTTTTTTCAAATATTCCTGCAATAAGTCGACATTTTCGTTGAATATGTGTGGTTTTTCCCTTGGAATCGCCATTTATTCTGACGAAACTCGAAAAAAATGTCCAAAAATAAACGAAAAAAATGGTAAATTTTATGCTGACTTACTGTATCACGTAATGTAAACATATTAACGATGAGTCCCTCGGCCATACATGCGTTTATCAGCGATTGACCTTGATAAAGCAGCAAGTGTTCATAACCCGGAATGAATTTTTCGATTTCGGTCGCTTTTATGCTATCAATGGCATGCTTTATTATCATCTGCCTATCGGCCAGTGTGAGAACGTTATCGATGGCCATTGAATCGGTGACGAAGAAATCGGCTAAACAAGAAATGTTGAAATTCTTCATACTGCCACTTCGTGTTAGTTTCATAAGCTCTAGCTCATCGGCTATTTGTAAGAATTTGCAATTTTCTGCTGACACATGAATGATAAGACCGCGATGAGGGCTAACAAGCAATGACGAATGAGCAAATTATTATCCAAAATATGAATCAATGTGAATGTTATGTCCTTACTTTGTTTGTGGCTCACGTTTGATGAGTAGGCCGGCCCCTCCTCGTGATGCTCTCGTTCGTATCTTATCGATGATCCAGTGTAGCGTTTTCTTCTGTATATTGGGTGAGAATTCGATTACCAAATATGATTCAAAATATCCATTGGTGTCATCAGAACCGCTGTCATCGTCAGAAGTTGTGGTTCCCGCTGAGCTCGATTGATTGACATCTTCGACAATGACAGCCTTTTTCCGATGCCTCAAGTCATTCTGAACCGATTGAATTGTAACTTGTTGTGGTGCAAGTAATTCAGCACTTGAGCGCGATGCTTGCAGTGCTTGCAATTGAATACTTCGCTGTCGCAGAGCTGGCGGCATCACAACTGTATTCGTTTCGATTTTGCACGCTAATAACTGTGGTGAAATCAACTTCGCTTTATTTTTCACCGGCCTTGGTGCCGTTTCCTTTGTGCCGGTTGAATCATCGGTTTCTTCTGCGTAATAAAAAGAGGGTAAAGTTCTATTTAAAACATTTTCCAAACAAATCAAATGTAATTGACTTACTGGTGCTGATATTTTCCGCTTCCATGGCTCAACGATCCGGTTCTCGCGAAAAAAGCGAGATATTAATTCCTGCAAATGATCACAATAAATAAGAAACCAAATGGGTCAAGACTCTGTTCACAATGAAATATATTCGTGAAACAAATGTTCGAATCAAATAAGTCTCATTCATTCCAAACACAGCCGTTCGAATCACAGCCAATTAACATGCGACGCGTACTCGCTATACACATTCGTCTTGATCAAAATGACTAATGAGTGTCGGCTTTGCAACGCGAACAGCGGGTGTCGACAAATGTTTTATTTTTATTGTGTTGAAATTTTCGGGAACGAGAGAAATAAAGCAAGCAATCGACAAACTGAGAAATCACTTTCATACCGTCATCAAATTTTAATTTTACGATTATAAAAATTAAAAATAAATCAGCGAATATGTGGCGTTTTCGTTTCGAGCTGTAAGACGGCAGCGTCATGAAAAACAGAGAAAAAAAACATTGGATTTTGTTATGGTGAAATTTATTCGTTGCACATGAGTTTCGAAAATATTTTTGCTTGCATTCGGCAATGATTATTTTATCTTTTGTTACGAATTACGCCCGGATTGTTTTGTTTTTTAATTATTTCAATCGGTAATGAATATTATTCCTCTTTTGAGGCCTTCTTTTCCGATGCGGCCGTTTGTATACACAAAAAATGGATTTTAAGGATAAACGACCACTTTTGATCTTTTCAACTGAAACTTACTTGCGACCGCCTCTAAGTCACAAACGATACTAAACTCATGTAGCACATATCGAATTATTCAAATCCAACAACCTACAAAAATTAAGCTAAGAAAAAAAAAGTGAAATGAATTCTATTTTTAATTGAGTTTGCATCATACAACATTTTTTGACTTAACATTTCAATAGATTTGTGGCGCGAATATATGTGTAGAAAATGTTTGACACAGGCTTTGCTTTCATTCACACTCAATGCTTGTTCTGAGAACACTGTTCTCGCACAACAAGTTGTGAAACATTTTTCGACAAACAAAGTCGACGATTTGAATAATGCAATGCTAATTTGATGATTGATAAAACATGTGATTTACTTACATCTTTTTTTGTTGAAAAAAAGGTACAAAACCGTGTAAATTGTATCAATTAAACTAGTTATTGATATTGACACAGGGATTTTGTTTCTTCTTCGAGACGACGCTGTGAGACTGACGCTGTTTGTCAAGACACACCGATTGATGTGCGACGACGACGATGAGCCAATGCGGATAAACAGCTGATTTGACAGATCGATGAGCTCAGTTTACTCAGTACACACATTGGACGGGCAAACAAATGACGTTTGAACGACCGAAGAGCATATAGTTGTTGATGGAGCGTATCATTACGACTCATTGCAGCTGTCTATAAAAACCGAATTTGCGCAAGTGCTACTTAGCAAACACATTTTTACGATTACTTCATGCCCATCATGCAGATATGATCATCAAATTTTATGATACGCAAGTGATTTGGCAGAGACATTGAATTACTGATTTTCAATTGTCTGACAATCTGACATTGGTATTCTGTTCCATTCGTATTTCTGTTACCTACCATATTTTTACGCATCACTTCGTATGCAATTATCTTTCCCAGGGTCTTTTTCATTCCCATAAAACGTTTCTTCTGAAAATTGCAATCAGCCGCAATGAAAAAGAAAAATGCCAATAATAATAAAAACGAATTTTAGTTGTTCATAGATCTGTTTATGATGTATTTCATTTTTCGGTTTGCTATTGATTTCTGTTTCCATTATACATGGTTCACACTTAAAAGTTAGACCATTTAAAAATGCGACCAAAAATGATTGGTCGTGCACAAAAGGTTCGGCCCGTCATCACGTCTCTAAAAATGCATAAAAATGGAATATGTTTCAATCATTCACAAAGACCGTAATGTCTTCAGGCATGGGCGGCACATCTGGAAATGCATACAAATAAAAGTGTAAAATTCTCGGTACATCCAATTGCCAAATAAGGCATTCTAAAATTGAACTGGTCTGCTGTTGCATTCGACGTCGATGCTGTACTGATGCGACCATTGTATTTGTGTTTGCTGATAATTTTGGACTATTGTATTCAAGTGTACTATTTAATTGATATTTTGGATCTGATAGAACAAAGTCTCGAACAAACTGTTGATGCTTCATATTTTCAATGAGACGATTCCGTATCACGATTCGAGCATGCTGATTCAATGATAATGGATTGGTTAAAACTCGCATAAGATACGTTTCACAGTTTTCTGATGATGAGTGTTCCAGTTCGGCGTTGTCCCTTCGTTGACGATGATTATCATTGTGGATTTCATTTGTGTGTGAATTTGGATTATTAACAATGCTTAACAGCTCTGACCATATCAGTTTCAGTCCGGAATTTACTGCAAAAGAGAACAATTGTTAGGGTCATTCCAAAAATTCCTTCGGATTTCTCTCGGAGAAATGAAAAATGCATAGACCATCTTACCAAAAAGTTTAATTAGATTTATGTTATTGCACTCTCGCACTAACAGCATACAATCTCTGGCTTTGATGAAACTACCGGCGTTAACATTAGCCCCCTCGTGGATCAAATATTCGGCAATTTGATATTTTTCCATGAGCATTGCCAAAATTAAAGGGGTCTCGCCCCATTTATTTAGGCTATCAATTTCGACGCCATGTCTCATCAAAATCCGGAATATTCTCTTGAACGCCTCGGTTGAGTCAGATTGTTGCACAGCCACGTGCAATTCCTTGAGCACGTAAGCATTCTCATTGATTTTTGCCCCATGATCAATCAAGTATTCCAATGTGGCAATATCACGTTTGTGGATTGCAAGTAATAATGGAGTCCAACCAATCGGATCACGACCATTTACATTTTCACCCGCTTCAACCAGTAAATGTGTCATTTCTCGCATCTGATTCCGTATCGTAAAACTAAGTAAGTGCTGGCTTGGAAGTAGTCTTGCTCCATTTTTTAATAGCATCGAGGCCATTCGACAGTCATTCACAACGATCGCCGTGAACAAAGGTGTCACTCCTTCTTCGTCTTGCACATTGACCTTTGCCCCGCACTGAATTAACGTCATAGCCGCTTCATATTTCTCGTACACCGATGCCAAATGGAGAGCGGTTTGACCGCAAGCCGTCGCTATGTTCACCTGAGCACCGGCTGCTTTCAAGAGCTGAATCTGTGGAGTGTTGATTTGAATTTTTATTTAAGACGCAAATTTCAACATTTTTCATTCGGAATAAATTTCATACCGTTTCAACCGCATCGAATTTGGTGGCCAGGTGAATGGGTGCCATCTGATCCAGATATGTCAATTTGTTCGGATTGGCTTTGTATTTCAACAACAAATCGACAATTCGTGTTTGCTCAACGGCTAAATGAAGTGCCGTGTATCCCGTGCTGGTGGTGACATTTATCGGTGCTTTATGTTTGAGCAACAATTCCAAACACTCATAGCTACCCACGGATGCTGCATAATGAAGTGGTGCCTCTTGGTAGGCATCTAAACAATGTGGATCTCGCATGCTGATTGCATTGGCCAGTAAATCTCCGGTCGTCTCAATTATGCGTGCATAATACCGATACAACACCGACCATTCATCGTCAACCGTGTCCTCTTTGACTGGTTCAGGTAGTGGTTGTTCGATCTCATCTTCCCATTGCAAATCGTCCATACCTTCCGGTGTGTGTTCACCATCTCTTTCTTGTCGCTTCCATTTTTTCGCTTCACTTTCCCCAGTGTCATAGTCATAATGTGATGGTTCATAGTTCGCACATGCATTCAAGAGAAGCTTCAACACCTCAGCATGTTTATTCAAACAAGCGATTCCAATCGCCGTACGTCCACAAAGTGCGGTTTGTGTTGGATTTGCACCTAAACAAAATCATTGAACTTAATATTCGAGTTCAAAATCAAATGAAACCGAAAAAATAAACACACAACTAACCTTGATCTAAGAGCTTTTGCACATTTTCGAGGTCATTGTATCCAACATATTTGCACAGAATCTCTCCAATGCTATTCATAGTTGTGATGTTGTTTTCAGAAAAAATTCAATATGATATTTACTTGGATCGCGGGATATTTGCACAGCGCAAAAAAATCCCAAGCAATTCAACTCATCGTGCATTCACGGGAAAATCGACCAAATCGTCTTTGAAATGAGATAAAAATCGAAAAATATTTTAATTTTCTATGTTTATATTCCTATGATATATCACAAAGAATGTCTTCGTTTCATTTATTTACAGTCAATTGCAGATGACATCGTACAATGTGTCAATTGAATTTCGAAAATGATTTCGAAATCTAGTACGTCATTTCGTGCGTTTGTTGTGCGGACAACTTCACGTCAACCATCCCCACACAACAGTGTCGATCTGTCTTTTCATTTTACTTGTCAAGTGCGATAAAGTCGTGAAACAATGTCCGGAAAAAATCGCCGAAATCAAAATCAACGCCAACCGGAGTCGGATAATACCATCGCTTCGGTGCAATGCGATGGCCTGGTGAGTAGAAATCAATTGAAGTTTGGCGTGGAAATGTGAAAATTTTGCGAAATTCGTGCCATTGAAAATTTTATGTGTCGGCTGTATGACGAACACGCTGCACGCTGCTTACTCGTCACCATTACACATACATAGAAAGAGTGTCAAACTAATGGCTTCCCTGAAATAGGTTAGGAAATTCCAAAATTCCGGCCCAAATGCAACTTTTCTTCACCTTTCCATTGCGTTCAATGTGTTTTGATGCGGAAATGATTTTTATTTATGTTTATTTTTGCAAATTTCTAGGCTGTTATGAAAATGGTCAAGCATTGCCACGAAGAGTCGCAAAGCAATATGGATTTGGCACAAGGGGCCTTGCTCGGTTTGGCATTCGGCAATAAGTTGGAAATCACAAACTGCTTCCCATTCCCAAAAACCAGCGACGAAACAATGGACGAAGAAGAATATCAATTGGCAATGATGCGTCGTTTGCGTCGTGTTAACGTTGACCATTTCCATGTTGGATGGTACCAGAGTGCCGATGTTGGTAACTTCTTGTCATTGCCATTGCTTGAATCGCAGTACCACTACCAGACAAGCATCGAAGAATCGGTCGTTGTCATCTATGACACACAAAAATCGGCTCGCGGTTTTCTCACTTTGAAGGCATACCGTTTGACACCACAAGCCATTGCCATGTACAAAGATGGTGATTTCACGGCTGAAGCACTCAAAAACTTGAAAATCAGCTACGAAAAATTGTTCGTTGAAGTGCCGATTCACATCAAGAACTCACCGTTGACCAACATCATGATGTCCGAGCTCGGTGAATTGATCCCAGAAGAATCTGGTACACATTTCTTGGACTTGGGCACTGCATCGGTGCTGGAAAATCATTTGCGGTCGTTGATGGAACGTGTTGACGAACTCAATCAGGAAGCAACCAAGTTCAACAAATACCAACAAGCTGTCATTCGTCAAGATATGGTGAGCAATCAATGTTTGATTTTGATTTAATCGCAATTGGAACTTTTGTTTCGAATCAAACTCCTACTCATGGTGAATACGTTGACTAATCATTGGCTTTATTTTCAACAGGACAAAACCCGTGTTTTGGCTAAGAATCAACAAGAAAATAATATGCGTATTAATAAGGGTGAAGCAGTAGTTCCAGATGAAGAAGTTTTGAAGGCATTCCGCCCATTGCCAGTACCATCCAGATTGAACTCGATGATCGTTTCCGGACAAGTCAATACCTATGCACAACACATTTCACAATTCTGTTCACAATCATTGGCCAAATTGTACATGACGCAATCTCTGCAAAACGCCAAAACTCAACCACAAAACAATTAAATCGACATCCGTGTTGCGAACAAATTGAGTGTTAATCTGAATTGCGAATAAGAAACTAATATTGAAATATAACAAGAAAACCAACTACCCGGGCATTGTATGTCACGAAACATTGTAAACAATTCAAATATCCATCAGAGAAAAAAAATTAAAGTGAAAGAAACGTTTATATGTTTGTTCATTTCTTTCCAAATTCTTTTAATAAAATAAAAGTATTTAAATGGAACGCGTACAAAGTCTTTTTTGTATGAACAACTTACATGAAACATGACTGTCACTGGAAAAATCAGTTTGTATGAAATTTATTGGAGACTTACAGTCAAACTTTTGTCTGTTTTTGTCTTGGTTATAAATACTTAAATGACTAGAAAAAAAAAGTCGTGTCCAAACGCATTTCGACATCGAGTGACGAATAGATAGAACTATTCTTGAAATGTTCTCATCTGACATTCGGTAACGGTGTTTACATATTTCGTGTTTTTTGTATTTTCTTTTTTTCGATTTTGGTTGACTTTCAATTTTGTTTGGACATTACTTAGTATTTCCGGTTTTGTCCTGGTTCTCGTTCTGATACTCGGCAAAGGTCTCATCATTGATGCTATTTGAGAATTTAAATTCATTTTTCCCATGTAAATTGTTTTTTTCACATATATTTAGTTTAATTTCTTTGAATAATAGTAAATTCGTGTTATCTCTGATAATTTCAACTAATTCAAAATTTCCAGGCTTTGAAATAAGGATGAGAAACGTTAGCGAAGCGTATCGAAATAAAGTCATGAATTATACTAACCTTTCCCATTGCCAAATGGATCAAGTAATGTGCTGAACAAGAAGCCTCAATAATTCATCGAAACAAACGTTTTCCATTTAAATTCAAAAATCATGGATTTTATTTTATTTTTATTTTATTTTATTTAATTAAACACCGCCAATCTCTGGCTGAATATAATGTGGGTTTTGATTGAGGTATGGCAGGAAAAGAGTGCAAGACTGTTACATATTTAAAATAATAAACAATTAGTAGCAATAGGTTTCGATAACTATCAGTTCTCGCCTCGTTAAAAACCTGGCTCTTTTCGTAAATTATGCGGTTATCACTAAGGTGACCAACCGTACGGATTTTTGCGGGACAGTACGGATTTTTCAGTCTTTCCGCGGATTTTTTCTCATGTCCCGTCCGGTACGGATTTTTGCCGATTTTGTACGGATTTGTACGGATTTTCGGAATTTAAACAAAATGAAAAAAAAAATCTTTAACCAAATCTCTAAATTCGTGATATACACATCAAAAATGTATACAGAACTTATGCAAACAATTCCAGTCATTGATATATCATTGTTTTTACTGTTGTTTTTCAATTTTTAACTTCTTTTAATCGTTCCGTCGATGAAACAAGTTTGCATCAACTCAAATCTAATAGTGTGAGCAACTGAAATCGATTTTCAGAAAACCAATGATGTAAGCAACATGAGTTGTCAACAAACATGTCAACGAATCATGGCAACTTCTCCTAATATAAATATTTTCGTCATCATAATTTTGTTTCTGGATTTTTCGATCATAATTCAGAAAGTCAATCGTAACCATTTATTCGTACTTATGAGTAGTTAAGAAAGATGCAATGAGTTCACTCTCTGAAGCTAAATCGATCATATTGATTGAAAGACAATTGCTTGTTTTCTCGTGTGTCTTTTAATACGAAATGTCGCGCGGAAAATGTGTGTTCAACCAAGACCTTCAAAAGAAGTATGATTTTTTGAGAAAAAGTGAAACTAATGACATTTAGGTTCACTGTACGATTTGTAAATCCAAAATAAATATTTCTTCGCATGGAAATCAAACTTAGATTATTCGTACATTGAGTTCTACAACATGTTAAAAGGCAATCAAGATTTGATAAGAAAAAATTCGCTCAAGACAAATATGCTTTCAAGAATGAGGAACAAGATCAAACTGTAGATTTAAATATGTCAATCGATGAGAGTTTCTGATTTATTTTCATTGATATCTCAGAAGAGAAATATTTAAATGTGTTTCATACTATCAAGAAATAAAAATATCACTTATTTTCAGTCTTTTTACATGTACCGCATTTTTGTACGGAATTTTTTTTCAGTGTACGGATTTGTACGGATTTTTCAAGTAAATTTCACTCATTTGTACGGATTTTTACTGAAACAGAGTTACAATAGTAGTATAGTTCACCTTAGTTATCACAATAGTAGGAACATGAAAACGAAAACAGTCATGCAACCAAGATGGAAATGCCTGATATTAGTCTATGGCAAACGGTCCAAGATAACCTTTGGTAAACGTTTCCAAGGGACAAAGGCTATGTGAAGCGTTTAATTACGCGTTAATTTGAGACTCTAGGACAGCAAAAGTCGTCGCTCAATTTATACCGGTAGATAAATTGACGAGAATTTTTACGTCTGTAAAGGCAGATCCATGTTGATTGCAGAGTGCACTGAGTTGACATGGACTATGATTTGAAACGTAACTAGAGCAATTGATGCTATTTGATAAATAATTCAAATTTGATTTCAATGATAAGAATATTAAGTCGCCAACTCGTGGATGGCTTTAACAAAGAACAAAATGAATTTACAATAAATAAGTGTAAACATCACAGAAAGGTATCATCATTTCAATACATATGGAAGGAATGAATAGTCCTTTCGTCGTCGACTGAATCCAGTAATCTCATATTCAACGAATTTCAGAACAAAGCAACAAATAGATGTGGCGGTTGAACACAAAACTATAAAGAAAAAACCAGTACGAATTTAAACTCGAGTTTCATTTGAAAGTTTTTGTTAATTTTACATTGTCGTAAGAGTAAATTTACAAGTGAGAATTATCCTAAATTGGGTTTCATGTACAGAGGTGAAAAACCTCTGGAAAAAAACCATCGAATCGGACATTCATTTAACCAAGTAAACTGTATATGAAATACCACAATGGCCGTTTCTATTTCGAGCTAATCTCATATACCCATCTTCGCCCCAACCTGTGCCCCAACTGTTTTTTATTATCCAATAATCTCCGTACTTTTCATCATGGCCATATCCAACGATGAGTACTGCATGATAATCCCCTTTCAAGCAATTTTCTTCATAATATACGCCTCCTGCGTACAAATCGGTCGATCCGTCCAGAACATACATGCCAGCAACCAATGGTCCATTCGAATATAGTGCTTCTTTCATTGCTTCTTCATCAAGAATCTTAACCTGCCTAATATCTCTAATTGCATAAAATTTGGTGAGTTTTATGCTTTTGTCGCATTTACCGCTCTTGGCAGTGTATGGATAACTATCCGCTAGACATATGCCGTTTTTTTGTACAAACTCCAATCCCAATGGTGGATGATTGCCTATTTTACATTTGTCTTCTACTTTTTTTGCGTTTTGGGTATAGTCGGAACAATCGACTAGGAATTGTTGCGATAGTCGTACCAATTTTCCAGTTTTAATTTTATAAAAACCTTCCAATGCCCCCGTGACAGTGAATGCCCAGCATGATGTACAGTTCCCTTGGGTTCCCACTTCTGTTACAGCACCACTCTTTCTCCAGTCAAAGGATGCGGGTACTTCTTTCGATCCACTTGGTACACATTGTTTGATGTTCTTTGCCAAAGATCTGAATCTGCAACGGTGAAATATTCGCATAATTTTTTGTCATCTTTGATGAAAATACAAGATTT
>NW_022595255.1:793843-838903 GCF_009176505.1 Sitodiplosis mosellana
ACAGTTACATACCAGTTTTAAAGAATTTTTGCTCTATATACATATTTGCCTATTTTGTTTTTTGTTTTTTGAAACGAATTTGTGACGCATATCATTATCCGTTGAGTTTATGTGTTTTGAGATTGGGCAGCGCAGGCACCCTCGATCGGCAGGAAGCGTCCATTTATGAAAGACGATTTGTCTCTAAGCAAGAACAGAATTGGATCGGATATCTCCTGATTATTTGGGCGGCTTTCTGTGAAGCCATGCGTATGTCTATGACCTTTTACACTACCGGGCCATATTTTTTCCAGTTTTTCGAGTTGACTCTATTTTCTGGGTGCAGTTGTCTCCTAAGACCCACCTCAATCGACTGAAGTATCATCAGTCAACTGCTCCAGGTGGGGTTGGTGTTCGAAGCCATTCTCAACCGCAACCTCCAATAGAGTCCATCCTTTGTTAGTTTTTTCAAATGGAGGAATGGTCTCAATTTCTGATATACCGATATATTCATCAGTAAGCGAACATTGTTTATTGCGGTAGGTGTATTGGATATTATTCATCATATAGACTGTTACGACTCCCAGTAAACCTTAGCTGAAAAATAGAATAGCAGGTGTTTTGACACATAAATTGAAGGTCACAATATCGTTTAATTATCTAAATAAGTAATTTATTTTAGTTCTCAATTGACGTCAGTAAAAAATTCCAATATTGCAAAATAGGTTTTGAGTAATGTTTCAACTTGTCCCGGATGACAGTTGTTCAAATATTTTGTGCTTATATGTACGTAAATTCATACATTTTTCCTTTTCTAATGTTTGTTTTGTTCTTGTTTGCGAGGTATCTATTTTTGGCTTAACTTTACTTTACAGAACTTTTTGGAATATGAATATTTTTTTGATTTTCTTTTTGCTGCGGATTGCTTATGGTCACTTCATTTCATTTCTAGGGTGCGATTTGCAATTTTATGATTTACCTTTTTTTTTTGACAGGTGTGCATTTTTCAGTATGTAAGCCTATAAATTCTCAGCCGTTGCAAATAAAGCATTGATCACTGAAGCAAAGTTTTAATACTTCATCAGAGCTATGCATCGCACTGTACTAAAATGTACTAATCTGTACTAATTTATACTAAATTGTACTAAATTTGGAAAAATGGTCCTAGTGCATTTCCAGCGATTCCTAACAATTCTAGGAGGCAGCACATCGTACTAAATGGTACTAATCTGTGCTAAAACGTACTAAAAATGTAAATGTACACAACTGAACCATTTCCGTTGGTAATAATATCAAAAATGGTACGGTCGGCAAAGGTGGGCAGCTGCACAGGACCGAACGAGCGCGCGAGTTAATTCCACTGTTGTTGACGATTCGAATGCGTAGCAGAATCGGACACTTGATAAACATATTGAAATATAAACATAATTGGCACGAAGATAAACACATGAAGCATGAATGACAATAAGTTCGACAATGCATTTGAGCCATTAGTATATGACTAATGCGCAACGTACAGCAAATTCCATACAAACAGTAAGCATTCGGAATCGTTCTGAAATCGAACAATAATATAAATATTTCTCAGTTCCATTTTTGCTGACCTAAGCATTTCCAAGAACTATATATAGGGCAAATGAGCCATAGCGTTTAGTTTTTACGTGGTATCAGTCTGTACACGACCTCATCAGCTGTTACTCAATAAAGTTGAAATATACTTAAAACTCACTGTGTTTTAATTCTTGGTAACAAAGAGAATTTTAACTGGCGCCACCGGGTGGAAAGCTGGTTGTGAAAAGTATCGACATAAGTATCGAGAAAAATTGAAATGTAAAATCATCCAGCTTTAACCGAAAATCATTGAGTAACGACATACGTATCGTGAAAAAGTGTTACGTGTAGCGACATAAGTATCGCGAAAGATTGTTTTTTTAAATCGCTAGAGCAGCGTAATTTTTTCATGTCACAAAACGAAAACATCGATTCGTCGATTGAATTTTTATCGGAGCAATTATCGAGCTTGGGATTAAAAAGCGTCGAAATGGAAGCTCTAACTGACCAAATTAAGATTTTACAAGATCAAATCGCGACGATCAACTCGCAATTGACGGCATTGGGCCAGTCAACGAAAGTCGAGGAGTACCAAGAAGTGAAAGTGGCGGTGAACGATGTGAAAGATATTTCGCTGGAAATGTTTAAAACGCTACCAGAATTCAGCGGGGATCGCAATAAATATTCTGCGTGGAGGAATTCGGCGATGAATGTGATGAAAATCTTTGACGGCCATACGCAAACATCAAAATATTTCGAAGCGTTAAATATTGTGCGCAACAAAATTACCGGAACTGCTTCCGAGGCATTGACCAATTACAATACGGTCTTCAATCTTGATGCAATACTTGCCCGACTGGATTTCACATATGCCGATAAGCGTCCGATTTACATCATCGAGCAAGAAATGATCGTGCTCCAGCAAAAGAACTTGTCGATCGAAGATTTCTACGACGAGGTGAACAAAAAGTTGAATGCATTGATCAACAAAATTAACATGACGCACAAGGAAAAGGGCATAGCCAAAGCAATGGTATATGACGCATCAGACAAAGCATTGCGTACATTTATCACCGGTTTGACGGGCAATCTCGGACAAATTTTGTATGCATCCAATCCATCGACATTACCAGAAGCGTACGCCAAGTTGCAAACAATTGTGAATGATCAAGAGCGAATTAAATTTGCAAATCAATTCAACCAACCACGCTTCAACAAACAAGAGCCGTCTCGTTTGAATCCGAACTTTGCACCGAAAACAAAAAAAATCCAAGTACCGCTACAACAACAACAACAGTTCATTAGACAATTTCCGAAGCCTCAACCAATGGACATCGATCGTTCGTCGATGAACGTGAACGTTGGGTCACCAGAAAAAAGGCCACGATCCGATGAATTTTCAAACAAAGTGGGCAACACGAAAAAATTCCAGCGTGTCAACGAAATGCAAGCTACAACTGAAGACGGTGAAGAGCTCAACGGAGTCGAAGACAACGGCGAAATTCCAGAGGATGCCATCGAGGAGACTGTTGATGATGAAGTCTCGTCTGTTTTTTTATGCGATTGAACGGGCTGCCGTACATTGATCGAAATCACAAGGGTCAAAAGGTAAAAATTTTGATTGATACGGGGGCCTCAGGCAATTATGCAACATTGAAAAAATTTCCGGAAGCTCAAGAAATAAAATTAAATAAAAAAATATTAATGAAAACAATACATAATCAAGAAAGATTGACGTCGTATATTGGAGTAAATTTGTTATCGGAACAACACATATTCTTAGTGGCACCCGACTTGGGTGAATGGGACATGATTTTGGGAATAAGAGGTCTGAGAAAAATTGATGCGATAATTAATACAAAAACATTTGAATTAAAATACACAAAAAAACCGCATGTAACAGTTGAGCCAATTGAATCGCTAAATTACAAAATTAACGAAGAAATAGAGTCTGATTATAAAAACGTGATTCAAAAAGTAATGAAAAAAAATAATGTAAATGAAACGCTCCCATGCAATACGAAAGTTTTATCCACAATTCGAACCACAGATAATGAACCCATTTGGTCTAAACAATATCCGTATCCAATGACATCTGCAAATTTTGTTAATTCGGAAGTAGATAAATTGTTAAATTCAGGAATAATCCGACAGAGTCAAAGTCCATACAACTCGCCGATTTGGGTTGTGCCGAAAAAGGGACTTAATCCCGATGGAACTCAGAAACAGCGTTTGGTCATTGACTTCAAGAAACTCAATAGCAAGACAATTTTTCACAGATATCCCATGCCAGATATTAATATGATTTTGAGCAATTTAGGGAATTCAAGGTATTTCAGCACAATAGATTTAGAGTCTGGTTTTCATCAAATCAAAATTAAGGAATCTGATTAGGAAAAAACCGCATTTTCTGTGAATGGTGCTAAGTACGAATTTAACTGAATGCCATTCGGGCTGAAAAATGCACCGAGCATATTTCAGCGTGCGTTAGACGACATACTTGGATCGTACATAGGAAAATTTGCATACGTTTATAATATGATGTGTTGGTATTCTCAAAAACAAAAGAGGACCATGCAGAACACTTGCACACAATCACAGAAACACTTTATTCGGCTAATATGAAAATATCAGATGAAAAAAGTAAATTTTTCGTGCAGAAAGTGGAATATTTGGGGCATATAATTTCAAACGGTAGAATTAGAGTAGATCCGAAAAAGGTAGAAACAATAGAAAATTATCCCGAACATTGAAGCAGTTGAGATCTTTTTTGGGACTTTGGGGCTATTATCGTAAATTCATTAAAAATTATGCAAGAATCTGTAAACCAATGACTTTATATTTGAGTGGTCGGGAATAAAAATGACTAAAGTTAAACCACTTATGGATAACCGTAACACAACATTCTTGATTTTTAAAAGTGCAACATAAATTCTGTTCGCTTGAAAGTGAATCGTAAAATATCTGTCGCATGAAATACTGTTCCAGAATCGAAAAAAAAATTTTAACTTTTTTTTTCGATTTTTGCCTGTTTCCGATCGTCTACATGGGAAGTTTGTATGAAAACCTCGGAGCGCCGGTGTTTTACCCGTATTGTTATACACATCAACAAAGCAGTCTGCTTCACAGTAGAAAAGAAGTGCGCAGTGACGAACAAGAACGTTCAGGTTTCGGCAATGTTGCATTATAGCGATTATGAATGAACGTAATGAGAAATGTAGCGAGAAATTACGTTCATTAATAATCACTAGTGAAGCCACGTTGCCAAAACATGTACGTTCTTGTTTCCTTACTGCGCACTTCTTTTCTACGGTGAAGCAGATTGCTTTGTTGATGTGTATCGACGATTCCACACAAAGCGGGACAAAATTTGCAAGTGACCTCCCTGAGTGATTTCACTCAAACTTGGTATATAAACTTCTTATGGGCAAAAACTCGCAAAGCCAAAAAATTAGGGTGACCTTCTCCACCTGATTAAAAATTAGGGTGACCCAAACATTGAAAAAAAACGAAAAATGGCACTTTTATCATATTTTAAGACTTGAAAACTGTGGTACAAACTTTCGAAACTATGTACATGGTTGGATAGATAATCGATGGGGCTACAAAAAAGTCCACTACGACCACCCCATCCGGGCCCATTCAGGCCCTGAAAAGTGGGTTCAAAGTATAAAATGTGAAAAAAGTCAATTAGACGTGGTTTTATTTTTTCGATTTTTTGGGCTTAAATGGTAGGCAACCTCGAAATCTAAAACATGGTGAATCCGAATCTCTACTTGCACTTTCTAAAAATGTAAAAAAATATTTTATGTAATTTTGATCTCACCATTTTCACAGGGTTTTTGGCTATATAATTTTTTTACACACCGAATAGGTGGTCTGACGATGGTGGTGTGTTCTGATGAAATGCCCAGCAGACTCCAACGAATCGAATAATACCATTGGTTGGGGCCGCTCTCTCCTTTGGAGGGACAGGGGAGGCTCAAAAAGTCGAAAAAATAACAAAAAATCACTATTTTAGGGCAAAAACAGGGAAGAAACCCGCCTTTGGCCCCAAACACTATAATATTCGGAAAACTCGTAAAAAATCCTACGTACGCGTAGAACATTTTAACTTGATCAAACCCTTCCTTCTGCCTCAAATCGGGGTCGGTAGTTTGAAAAATCGTGTTTCTGCAAGTATGCGACCATTTTTAACTGCTTCAAAGGCACTAGCACTGATGCGATGTGTTCCTTAAATGTAGCGCTTGATGTCTAATTCCTTGTAGCATATAACACGTGTCACTTATATGGCTCAAATTTGGCATTGGGGAGGATAATATTGAAGAAAAAGGTGAAAAAATCGCACAATCACACCACAATTGCCGAAATCAAGGCAGTGGACCTGATTTTTGGCCAAAAATGATTGCATTTTCGAATTCCCTGTCGAAAATTAGCTTAAGCATGGCTGGTTTACATTTTTTTAAAGCTTATCTTCAATTTAAAAAAAGCTCGAATGGTTGAATGTTCAAATATACTAAAATGGACTGTGAGTACTTGAATGGAGTTTTTAATTGGCAACATCAATCTGAGTATCATTTGAAGTCTTGATTCAATTTTGAATAGACCATTCGCTTAAATGAATTGGAAGAGGATTGTGCCACAAGGTTGCTGCAACAGCAATATACCACATGCGATCCTGGTGGCTACGATTGTAATGTGTTGAAAAATACATTGTAACACATAGGATTTTACTATCGGTGCCACAAGGTGTCGCTAGTGGTAATGCTCTTGCAGCAACGGTGTGGATTGTGCTATTTTTCGGCTCAATCAATGGCCCAAAAAAACGTAAAATTTAATAAATTTACGCACGCAATCATCTAAACTGTTCGCAAAGATCGCTTCAGATTCCTATATGTACGATGAAAGTCTCATATCAAAGTGATATTACGCCACTATAATTCATCGCAACGCAAGTTTTTCTTCTAAATTCAAAAATAATGATTATTGTGTAATCCTTTTATTTATCGATTGAATACATGAGTTTCATTTTAGATAATTTTGTGGAATGAACAAACATAGTCAACAAATTTCAAAACCAAACGACAAACAGATATGTCGGTTGAACACAAAATTATGAAAAAAAACACTTCGAATTTCAATTCTCTACTTTTATTTGAAAACATTTGTTAATTGTTGTGTAAAACATTGTTTACATTGTCATTACAAAGTCAGTTCACAAGTGAGAATTATCTGATATCTTACTTATGTACAGAGGACATTTTGGTTTGGGAAAACTTCTGGGGAAAAAACCCATCCAATAAGACATTCACATAACAAAGAGAACATCATCTGCAATACCACAGTGGTCGTCCCTGTTTCGAGCTAATCTCATATACCCATCTTCGCCCCAACTTGTGCCCCAACTGTTTTTTACTATCCAATAATCTCCGTACTTCTCATCACGGCCATATCCAACGATGAGTACTGAATGCAAATTCCCGTTCCCGCATTTCTCATCGTAATATACACCTTCTTTGTACAACTCGAACGATCGTTCAGGAGCATTTATGCCAGCAATCAATGGTCCATTCAAATATAGTACTTCTTTTAATGCTTCTTCATTTTTAACAACTCTTCTAATATCGTTAATTGGATGCAATTTTTTGCGTTCTACGCTTTCGTTGCATCTACCGCTCTTGGCAGTATATCTATAACTGTCCGTTTTACATATGCCATTTTTTTGTACGTACTTCAATCCCCGTACTGGATTATTGCCTGTTTGACATTTGTCTTCTACTTTTGCTGATTTTTCACTATAGTCGGAACAATCGACTAGGAATTGTTGCGATAGTCGTACCAAATTTCCAGTTTTAATTTTATAAAAGGCTTCCAATGCCCCCGTGATAGCGAATGCCCAGCATGATGAACAGTTCCCTTGGGTTCCCACTTCTGTTACAGCACCACGCTTTCTCCAGTCAAAGGATGCGGGTACTTCTTCCAATCCATTTGGTACACATTGTTTGATGTTCTTTGCCAAAGATCTGAATCTGCAACGGTAAAATATTCGCATAATTTTTTGTCATCTTTGATGAAAATACAAGATTTTTTTACATACTCGTTCATTATATTCTTAGATTTGGATGTCAGAGCTAAGAGTTTTCTGGCTGCGACATTCACCTTCATTTTGAATGAAGTCTTTCCTTTCTCAAAATCAGCGTTATGCTTTTGGACAATTTTCAATTGTTCTTCTTCTATGATATCCTATTTCGCGGAAGTTAAGTGGTAAAATGTAAGAATTGTGCTTATTTCGAAATGACCTTTTGAAGGGCCCTTAAATAATTTCTATTTTTGCCTTATTGTAATTTCTTCATTTTTTCTTTACTAGAAGTTTGTATTTCCTCATATCTAGAAAATGGTCAGTGATTTCGATCGTGCACCCAGGAAATAGAACATTTATGGGCATTTCTTGAAAGAATAAAGTGTAATCTTACGTCTCCATTTGCGTTTGTGGTTTTGATCACAATTACCAAAGCAAAGAAAAATATCAATAATTTCGCCATCCTGTTAAAAATGAGAAAAAAGTTAAAAATGAAATAAAATAATCATGGATTAAGTTTGACTTCTATCTAAAAAAAATTGTACTTTTGCTCTTGAAAGTTTTTTTTTGAGTGAAGTGGCGAGTTTTCTTGTTCCAACTTAACGGCAAATACGTTTGATTCAAAGATGAACATAGTTTTAGTATTGTTTTTATGAAACATATTAGAGTTAAAAGAAAACTTGCCAATACAAAAATGTTTGGTTCAATTGAAAATAATTGAAATGGAAAATATCTGTTTTACCTTTGTAAATGAATTTCCAACTCGATACTGAACAATTTCTGTACCTCAATATGCGTTCTTATTTAATTCGCGTGATGTTTGTTCATTATCAGAAAAGCTCACTGTTTGTATGAAATGTAAATAAAAAATTACACGAGAACTACCTAGGGGCATTTCTCACGAAAAGAATGAATGAATTCCTCTAAATTTTGAAAAATTTCTTCCGTTCGGTCCGATTCGATCAATTTTTATCTATTCGTGTAAATAAATGTTCATTTACACTGAACTTGTGTTCTGGAAGTGGGTTTTGGTGGATCTCAAGGATTGTTCAGAACTGCTCCCGGTTCTGGAAGTGGATCTTTAGGATGGGCCAGGGCATTGTCAAACCGGATCTGGTCCATCCTGAGGATCTACCAAAACCCACTTCCAGAATCGGGAGCAGTTCTGAACGATCCTTGAGATCCACTGAAACCTACTTCCAGAACACTTTTATTCAAGCAATATCGTCATTTCAGTACATTTTCTTACAATTTCAATAAAAAAGAAGAAATAATAGACATTTTTGCACATTTGCTCAAATTTTGTGTGTGAGAAATGCCCCTAGAGAACCACACATTCCGTGATCAAACATCATGTACTGGAAGGGGATTCTAAAATAGATCCGTTTCATAGCACAGTGACCTATTTTCGGAATTTTCCATTCACCGGAAAACTATTCGTTTTCATTGGACCAAAAAACAGTCCGAATTTGTTGCCACACCTTGCTCGAAAAATGAAATAACATGTGTTTTGAGACATGACTTCATCACAGTCATCACCACAGTCACTGAAGTCATCACAGGAATACATGAGGCATTAAATATAGTTCTCAATTGACGTCAATAGAAAATTCTAAAATTCCAGTCTGGAATATTCCCTTCATTATATAGGTATATATGACAATTTTATAATGATTTCGAGTTGATCACAAGCTGGAGTAAAGTTTTAAACTTGTTGCAGGTGACTGTTATTCAAACATCTCGTGCCAATATGTATTCCTTTAAAAATATTTTCTTCTTCTAATTTTTTTGCTTTGTTCTTGTATGCGAGGTATGTGTGACTTGAGATGATGAATGTTTTGTCTTCTTGTTATCATCACAACAGTTACATACCAGTTTTAAAGAATTTTTGCTCTATATACATATTTATCTATTTTGTCTATTTTGTTTTTTTTGAAACGAATTTGTGACGCATCCCGTGTGCAAATAAAATGACTAACAGTCACTCAGTTGTATGTAGCTGTATGTAGTGATACACAACTAAAACTGGCTAAGTTGATTGAAATTATGCGTTTTGTATGGAGATAATCACGTTTAGTTATTCTTTCAGTCAGTCGACAAATTTGGGACATTTTGACTAAGAATGATTTGTGATTAAAGTTAACTGCAGTTGCTTATTTTGTTCGAAACAATCACTTTTAGTCAGTCAAAATGTCCCAAATTAATCGACTAACTAGTCAGTCAAAAATTTTCCGCACGGGATATCATTATCCGTTGAGTTTATGTGTTTTGAGATTGGGCAGCGCAGGCCCCCTCGATCGGCAGGAAGCGTCCATTTATGAAAGACGATTTGTCGCTAAGCAAGAACAGAATTGGGTCGGTGATCTCCTGATTATTTGGGCGGCTTTCTATGAAGCCATGCGTATGTCTATGACCAGTTTTTCGAGTTGACTCTATTTTCTGGGTGCAGTTGTCTCCTAAGACCCACTGCCGGTGCTCAGCACCACCAAAGCCTTGCCGAGCATCACCAAATTTTTTTTAAAACATTTGTTCAGCTCCTTTTTGAAAAAATGGGTTATTACAAAAGCATACTAAAACGTAACAAATTCGTACTAAATATATACAAATTTTAACAATTTCTTACTAAATAATTACTAATTTCATACTAAAAAATACAAAATACATACCAAAAACCAACCAAATTCGTACTAATCCAAATGCCAAATCTTTACCAAAATATGACAATTTCAAACCAAAAATATACAAAACCTTGGTAAGGTACCAAAAAAATTAAATAGAAATTGAATAAACATTGCAATGGAATGCGAATACAAATTGAATGAAACAATTTATGCGGACAAAATGTGTGTGCAACCCAATAAATTGCTGTTTATTCGCTGTATATCTATTTGTTCAGTAAATTGAAGTTATTTAATTGAATTCTTAAGAAGATCGAATTCGTTTGCGAAAGAGAATAAATAAACAAAAAGTACCATTTATAACAACGATTGTGGAAAAAAAGGGAGAGAGAAATTGGATTTTCAATTAATTTATTTAATTTCGTTCAAGAACAACTTAATTTGAATTTATGCCAAATGTGAATCATTGCAATGTTTTCAATTGTCATGTCGCGGTTCGCGACGTTGTTCCAAGAATCAGCCAACTGATGGCAGTTGGTTTTCCATCAAGGACGCTGGAAACGAGATCTTTGGGTGCGTTAGATCCCCGTTGATAACATCACTGATCATTACTTTTTCACAGGAGTGTAACCCGTTTGCGACGGCAATATTAATGCTTGAAATAATTAAATTGAAACATTGCATTGATTTTTTTTCTAAATTGTATTGATTTTCAATTCATTTATTTGATTTCGTTAAATTTAACAATTTCCATATTTTTATTCACGCATTAATGCTTTCGATGAATTGGTGGGTCGTCCCGCTTGTCTTCTGGGTGCTAGTAGCACTGGATTGGCATTTTGAGGACAATCGATCACATTGTCACGCATTGCAATGGCAAGTATGTGTTTGCACGTGCGCTGTTTGAAATGAACAGGGCCGCTTTTGCGGTTTTTTCCACGATTACACGAGTGTATGGCAGTTAATTGGTATTGTTAGTGGCTGAATCTGTAGCGAATCACATTATCTTTGATTTGTCCAGAGGAATTGTCGATACCTTGATTTGTTGAAGAGTTGGACCGCAAAATCAAAATCCCTTGTAGATAACTACTTTTCGGCATCTTTAGAAATAATATTTTTGCCAATGGTCCAAATTGTGATTTGAGAGATTGCCCATGGACATCTATGACAAAAACACATACCCAAAATAATGAATATTGAATAATGATTTCGTCATCGACTGAATCCATTAATCTCATATTCAGCGAATTTCAGAACAAAGCAACAAATAGATGTGGCGGTTGAACACAAAATTATATAAAGAACAAAAAAACACTATGGATTTAAACTCAACTTTTATTTAAAATCGTTTGTTAATTTTGCATTCCCATAAATCCAGTTCACAAGAGAGAATGGTCTTGAATTTGTCTATCTAACTGTTTACAGAGGTAAATTTGGTGGAAAAACTACCAGAAAAACTCATCGAACAAGACACTCATTTAACCAAGTAAACTGTAAATGAAATGCCACAATGGCTGTCTCTATTTCGAGCTAATTTCATATACCCATCTTCGCCCCAATCTCGGCCCCAACTGTTTTTTATTATCCAATAATCTCCCTGCAGTTTATCATGGCCATATCCAACGATGAGTACTGTATGCATTCTTCCTTCCCAACAGTTCTCTTCGTAGTATACGCCTCCTTCGTACAATTCGAACGAATTTTCAAGAGCATACACGCCAGCAACCAATGGTCCATTCGAATATAGTGCTTCTTTCATTGTTTCTTCATCATTTTTAACCTGCTTAATATCTTTGATTGCATAAAATTTGGTGCGTTCTATGCTTTTGTCGCATTTACCGCTCTTGGCAGTGTATGGATAACTATCCGCTAGACATATGCCGTTTTTTCGTACAAACTCCAATCCCAATTGTGGAAAATTGCCTGTTCTACATTTATCTTCTTCTTTTTTTGCGATTTGGGCATAGTCGGAACAATCGAGTAGGTACTGTTGCGATAGTCGAACCAAATTTCCAGTTTTAATTTTATAAAATGCTTCCAATGCCCCCGCGACGGCGAATGTCCAGCATGATGAACAGTTCCCTTGGAGTCCAACTTCTGTTACAGCACCATGCTCTCTCCAGTCAAAGGATGCGGGTGCTTTCCGGAATTTTTCCATCACAAACTGTTTGGTATTTGTCGACAGATATCTGCAACGATAAAATATTCGCATAATTGTTTTGTCATCCTTGGTGAAAATACAAGATTTTTTTACATACTCGTTCATTATATGCTTAGGTTTGTATAATAGAGCTAAGAGTTTCCTGGCTGCGGGGTTCACCTTCATTTTGAATGAAGTCTTTCCTTTCTTAAATGCTGCGTTATGCTTTTGGACAATTTTCAATAGTTCTTTTACAGCTTTGCTGTCCTATTTTGCGGAATATATAAAAATTGTGCTTATTCTGAAATGACCTTTAAATAATTTCTATTTTTGGCTCTATTCATTGAGCGGTCCAATTCAATCGTGCAGCATTTTCCCCGTACATAGAGTTCGACAATTTTTCGCATGGAGAAAATCGTTGACGATTGCAGACGGCCGCCCAGAAAAAACAAAATATTAATGGACATTTCTTGAGAAAGAAAATGGATTAATCCAAGTCATATTTTTTGGATAATTTATGAAATCTTACGTCTCCATCTGTGTATGTGGTGTTGATCACAATCATCAAAGCAAAGAATAATATCAATAATTTCGCCATACTGTTTAAAACGAGAAGAAAAAATCATAAGATAAATTTAGTTCTAAAACTTCTGTGAGCTATACTCATGAATGAGCAACATTTGACTCGTGTTTTAGATTTTTCGTTCTTTTGCTATTGAATGTTTTTTCGAGCAAAGTGGCCAACTTAACAGTCAATATGTTTGGTTCAAAGATTGACAAAGATTTATTTTTTCTATGAAACATATTAGAGTTGATGAAAATATTTCTGATAGTTTATAAAATTGATTGAATCGAAGAAGTTAGTTAATAGTTTCACATAGCTTTGGAAGATTAAAATACTTTTTTTTGCATAAAGAAATGAACTCACTTAGAAAAATTAGAAAGACGACAACTTGTATACAAATATGAAGACAAATGAAAGAAGACTCGTCAATAAAAAAAATATTCGATTCAATATGCAATATGGAATATATGAAATAGAAAATATCTTCTACGGAACCTTTGTAAATGAATTTCCAATTCGATACTGAACAATTTCTATACCTTGATATGTGTTTTCATCAAATTCTACTGTTCGCAAGAATTCGGCAATGCAAATTAAATTGAATGATATTTAAATGTAAGTTATAAAATGTAAATGCAATTCAGAGAATTATTGTTCATCAAGCAACAGCGTGTGTCAAGTAATTCCAACACATTCATCAATATGTCTTGAAAATGAGAATGTACATATGTCAGTCCTTGAAAATACGTTCTGACTTTTTGAACACATCATCTATCTAGTCATCTATCAAATGGTCTCCGTAGAAGGGGATTCTATTCAGAGCACTCAGAGCACAGTGTCCATTTTTCGGCATCTTCCATTTACCGAAAAAAAGTTTGTTTTTGTTGTACCTAAAAAAACAAATAAACTGCATTTTGTTGCCCCACTTCGTATACCTTAACTGTGAATAATAATAGAATAACAGGTTTTTTGAGACATAATGTAAAGGTCACAATATCGTATGGATTACCCAAATATAGTTCTCAATCGACTTCAATAACAAATTCCAAAATTCAAAATTCCAAAATAGGAAAATTCAACTTGCCACAGGTGACAGTTGTCCAAACATCTCGTGCTAATATTTACGTCAATTTATAAATTTTTCCTAATGTTGTTTGTTTTCCCGTGTGGAAAATTTTTGACTGACTAGTTAGTCGATTAATTTGGGACATTTTGACTGACTAAAAGTGATTGTCTCGAACAAAATAAGCAACTGCAGTTAACTTTAATCACAAATCACTCTTAGTCAAAATGTCACAAATTAGTCGACTGACTGAAAGTATAACTGAACGTGATTGTCAATACAAAACGCATGTTTTCAATCAACTTAGCCAGTTTTAGTTGTGTATCACCACATACAGTTATATACAACTGAGTGACTGTTAGTCATTTTATTTGCACACGGAATTGTTCTTGTATTCTTGAGATGATGAATGTTTCGTACTTTTGTTATCAACACAATGATCACATCAGAGAAAACATTTTAACTTGATTGCCATCAACAAAGGGGAATTGACTAAATAGAGCAAATCTGTTGCGGCATCATGTCAAAATAGACAGTTTCTTAAAAAAAATTCCCGTATGCAACAAATTGGCTTTGTATTGGAATTATTCCAATGTAGAGAATGTTCTCGAGTATATCTTGAAATAATTTATTTATTTCGACCGATAAACGGTAACTATCTTCTATAAAGTTGTATAGCTTGACAAGACCAACAATTTTTGCGAAGATCCCAGTTTATGGCAGATAGCTGAGGATATATGCTGAGCATAGAAATTCAGAAAACTGAGATGGGGAGGTTTTTTATTTCTCCAGGACTCAACATCATTGAAACGACATCCGTATTGCGAAAAAAATAGAGTGTAAATCTAAATTGTAAATTAAAAAATATTGAAGTAGACCAAGGAAACTCGTGCGGTACTTTTCATTGAAAAAAAGTCTAAAATGGAATGAAAAAACTTGGTTTACACTAAAAAATCAGTTTGTATGAAATTTATTGGAGGCTTACAGTCAAACTTTTGTCTGCTGTTGTCTTGGTTATAAATACTTAAATGACTAGAAAAAAAGAGTCGTGTCTAAACGCATTTCGACATCGAGTGACGAATAGATGGGAATATTCCTGAAATGTTCTCAACTGACATTCGGCAACACTGTAAGCATATCTGAATTTTACATACACAGGGTTATCTAACAATTAGTTATCTATGCTCAAAGTCATCAATATGACCGAATGGCTACGTTTTCTTTTCTGTTATTTATTGCACAAAGTTGGCCCAATTTTGTTACCGAATTTATCCAGATACGGAAAACGCATTTTATTTTTCTTTCCTCATACATGACTAGACTTCAAAATCCGAAAAAAAATTCTTCATTATTATTCACTCAAAATTTGACTAGATTATTCTTTGAATACTCTACGAATTGGATTAATCTTAAAAATATTGAAGTCTTAAATTTGTTTACTCCAAAAAAAGGAAATATTATTTTCAGTTTGCTATGGCAATTTGAATCCACGTTTGAAAATTGAGTTTAATTTACTGAACAGAAAAACTACTTCTTTTTTGTGCAAAATGCATACATCCAAAATTGTTGTGCACTTCGTACGATTCGATACAAATACAATAAAATTAATTAGCTAAAATGTGTGTTGGAACATTAATTCGGGATTAATTATTCATAAAACATACACAATCACATTATTTATTATTTCTGTTATTGTTCTTTTTAATTTTACTTAAGTAAAACATTTAATGACTAGATTTAGCTCGTATAGCTACTGGTTGACGATACCACCGTTGTCAGTTTCAATATCGATTATTGAACTAGAAATGAAACGAAAAAAACTGCGGGGAATGTTTGAAAGGGAAAACAACAAAATTTACACTTTGTATTGATCGTAATTATCGACGGGAGTAAGAGGTCGTTCATCATAAAATGCTTCTGACAAGTATTCCAGTACAACGGTGGGTAACAATTTTTCCAATTTGACTAGGTCTGATTTATTTTTGATGTGCTTCATAATTTCGCCTCTACATCGATCTTTCAGGTCGGGAAAATCGCGTCGCGTTTCACTCACAACCATTTCAGTTTTAGCTGCCGTCGATATGATGAACGGATACAGTGGCTTTTCAACTTTGTTCAAACCACGAAAAGCAACACCCAAACACTTGCCATCTTTGTAATAGGTCAGTGTTCCGTTGATACCGTCAAAGAATAAACCAATTACGGTGGCTTCATTCTCCACGAATCGATCGGTGAATTTGTATGCAATGCCACCGTGCCATAGTAAGCCTTTATGACTCAGACCCCATCCATTCTCATCTTCGCCCAACATGTTCGTAAACTTATTTGCCTGCAACCGCACATCGGCCGTTCCAACGCCGAACATCATGCTGTAAATGCAATGCACATATGGATATGAACCTATATGGATATGAAAAACCAGAAAAACAAAGTCGTTTATAATACCTCGTGCCAAAAACACGATGCGACACATGAATTTCCCAATAGTGTCGGCAACTGTTTATCGCATGATTTCCACGCACAGCCGCCGTCCCTTTACTCCAGTTCGGATGGAAATAGGCTATGAAAATTAAAAAAAAACATAAAATTCAACCAATATGACACAAAAAAACTCTATGAAATTGTTTGCATGATGAATGGTGCCACTCCCACCCTAGCCACCAAGGATTATTATTACTTATTGCAATGAAAAATTTAATCATATTTCATTTTTGATCAGCAAGTAATTCAGTTGCGAGCGACTATGAATATTATATGCAATGGATACATTTAAAAACGAAGGCGACTTATTTGCATATCATCGTCATCGGTGATGCCTTACCTTTTCGAAAAGTGTCACCCAGCATGACTTCTTGTGATCGATTCCGTTTGCTCCATATCCAATTGTCGTAGTAAGTGAGGTTCATAGTTTGGTAAGTATTTTTCTGGTCGGTGTGTTCCATATTGCCAACGACCAAATGACGTTTTGGAGCCATTTGTTGTGTGTTGCGTCTGTTTCGTTTGCCGTATCAAAATATATGGGTGAAATGCACTTGCGTTGCGGTTTCAATAAGTAATTCAATACTAATTCGTATACCGTGCAACTATTTCCGTGCTGCGTATCCAAAGAGCAAATTATCGCCAAACACTTTCTTTACAATGGGATTAAAAACAGAAGAATGCGTGGTAAGCTGCCTTGACGATTGCGGTGAATGAATTTCCTAGTGGAAGTTATTCAATCACAGAATATCCAATATCGGGTCATTCACTGCACTGACCCACAAACGTGCTCATTTTCTGCGATTGTTGCTCACCCGGTAATTCAATACCATTAAATCGCCTTGGCCCGTAAACTGTTTAATTTTCGGATTCGTTTCGTATAGATATTGACAAAAGCAAAAGGTCTTTGTGCAAATGCTTCCGTATGTGTATCCCCACTGTTATGCCCGTTTGATGTTCCTCCGATGTCTCTTTTTATTGCATTGAAACATTTGATTTATGCCATTGCCAGATTGCTGTTACCAAAATTTGCCAACAGAACACAAAAAAATGGTACAAGTGAATCCGCTTCACGAAATTGTGTGTACAGTATATACGCACAGTCGCACACACACGCACATACACACCGCTACTACCAAGGAGTGGTGTAGAAAGAAAATCGATTGGGGTTGCTTCTCAATTCGATCACCCACAATATATGTATATATTATTCTATTGCCGACGACGAGACCGAAAATATGAAGTAAATTCCTTTTTGAGTAAAATCATGTGTAGCAACTGCTTGATATGCTTAGCGTGTAATAAAAGGGTCGCCGAACTCTGGTATTCGAATAGCTGAAGAAATCGCATTCACAACAAACACTTATACACCGACAATAGACGCACACAGCAGCACACGCACACCATCAAAAACCCGGGGCCCGATTCTAATCACACACAGCTGAAACTAGAATGAAAAAAAATGTTCCGTAATGTTTGTGCGTGATTACGTCGTCGTCGTTGTCGTTGTACACATGACGTTGATTCGGTTGCGATAAAGCGACACAATCAAACAAATGTACTACACTATGCACTGTACTGTGGATGTGTATCAGCATATATTCGATTACAAAGTGCACCCCATCGAGTTTTGCGCTTCGAAAAAAATAATAATAATTCAACTATGTCTTCTATGCCCGCGGTTGATTTAATAAAATGAATTTTCTTTGGATTTCTTTTCTGTTTCGCACTGGTGACTGATGTGTTCACAATGATTCTATGTTATTTTCATTTGGCAAAGAACTGTTTTTCTTTTCACTTTTGTTTGGAAGGAGAAAATTTTCAGTTGGCAACAATATTGTACTGTGTTTTTGCTGCTTCGATGATGCTATCTCAGTTGAATGGGCTTCAAATTCTTTGTATCATAGCAACCGAACATTTTTTTATGAGATTTTAATTGGAATCGTTGATTTGTACAAGTTTTTCCACTTCAATTGATTTCGTATTTCGAATGAACTAGTGCAAATATTGCGTACTATGTTCGCAATTTGGCAGCTCGTTTTCGTGATCGAATCTTTTCCAGCAATTCCTCCCGTTCATTTGCACGTGCCTTATTCAATGCACTCGATGAGTGGCTCGAACGTTGTCGCTGATGATAAGAACTACCCGATGTCGCCGTCGTCGAGGATGAACCACCACCACCACCCGTATAGTACTTTTGTCGTGGATTCAAAAACTTGTCGTAGCAAAATAAAACAATGTTTTGTAGGTACAAACAAAGTGATTTGAAAAACAACAACACTATTATCAAAGTCATTTAAAACACAATTTCTCCGGGTTAGAAAAAAACTTTCGTTTTCATGGTTTTTCTTTCTATTTCCAAACCAATACAAGTTCTGGATCCCTTGCAGCGCACACAGTCATGCGTAGGTTTTTTTTCTTTTCTCTTTCTGCTTCTTATGCCATTTGTTTTGTTTCTAAATCTATTCAAGCCTCGCGTCATCGACTACTGCGACCAGTACACAATTTTCATCGATTTTCCTTATATGCCAAACTTTTTCACCGTAAAATGTTTCGTTTCTTATTATTATACCGAGAACTTATTTTTGCTCTTATTTGCTCTAATTTCGTTGTAATATTTCTACTACACTACACACCAAAAAATATGGCTGCGATGTGATTTTGTGCGCAACCAACATCTGAATGATTTTCCACCATTCAATGCACTTCTTTGGAACGCATTATTTTCATTTCGGAGCCGCCGCGCGATGCCATATCATCTATTTACAATTTGTATGCTAGCAATACACACAGGCACAATCGCGTATAAGCGGCAATGTCTATGTGTATATATGTGTGTGTGTGTTTTACTGTTTGCATCGGCCACCCTCTTTTTGTACTCAGCTACCGCTTACGGTTCATGCTGAATAATTTCGATATTATACAGTGTTCAGTGTGTGCACGATAGCAAGTAACTGAACATAGATAACAGCGTACAAGTGTACGGCGACCAGCCGACAAAAGTAAATAGATACATATACATATACGCACGGCAGTATATCCATAGTCGAATATGGTTAATGTTGGAATGGATTCGCATGAATATTCATATTGTTCGACGAATAACCAGTGCCTGCTAAAATATTATATTTTATCTGCAACTCAACAAACTTGAAATGATGGTTTTTTTCGTCCTTTTTTCATGTCGTGGGGTTCAGTTCAGTTGATAAACATTTAAAGAGCAATCATAAACCTTTTCTAACAGTCGAGTTATAGTCAGTGAATTTTGTGGATTCAATACGAGCGCACGGACGCGGTTTCCACATGCATATTCAAATCATTCACCCATTCGGAATTTTGTCGGGCTGTAAGCTGGGCCATCGAACAGAGCACTCGCTTAGACTCGTTCGAGCATTAGAATATTACCCATTCTAAACAATTCAAGAAATAAGAGAACAGTACCGCTGAGTATTACACATATATCAGGCATTGCCCTAATCAAAACAGCTTTGTTTTGAACACAAATGTTTGCTTTAAATACAATGCTCGTCAAACTCGTTAGCACTCGAAAAAAAGAATGCGCTAATTATTTATGCTAAAATGGTTCAAAGTTGCTCATGTATTTAGCATAAATTTTTAATTCACCATTCTACCTATGCATCGTCGTACCCAGGCTGAAAATTTAAATCGCTAAAAATCGTACACAATTTGGAACTTCTTTTGAAACTCAATTTATTTTATTTAAAAAAAATCATCTACAAAAACCAGAACTTCAGTCAGTTGGACTTTGTTTTAGTGAAAAAAAAGCAAATTAAATGCATTTGGTAATTCTTTGGAAATAGAAAAAAACAGACTGTTCAAACAGATCTCATATTACATAAAGCGTTTTTTTTCGGAGATTATCCGTGAATATATTTACTGTAAAACAAATCGATTTGGATTTTCAACGTATCGTTTCCATTCATTCGAGAAGCCAGCCATTGTAACACCGTCAATTACCCGATGATCGGCCGACCAGCTGACACATATCAAATGAGCACGTTGCACTTTGTCAGTGTCGCCAATGAAACGGGGAACAATATGCATGGTACCGATAGCTCCGATTGCCACTTGTGGCGGTGCGATTACAGGCTTCGTATACGTTCCTCCAACAACACCAATGTTTGACAGTGAAAATGTCCCATTTTGAAAATCATCCGGTCGCAATTTACCCGCACGCCCCCGTTCCAATAAATCATTTAAATCCCGTGCAATTTGTAAAATGGTTTTTTGCTCGCAATTTTTCACATTCGGTACAACTAAACCACTTTGTGTTGCCATCGCAATGCTAATGTTATGCGATGATTTATAGATGATTGATTCGTTTTCCTCGTCCACGCTACTATTCAGTATTGGGTATTTTGTTAGGGCTAGTGATGCGGCTTTTATGAAAAATGGCATAAATGTTATTTTAACACCCAGAGATTCGGCGTCAACCTTCAAACTATTGCGAAGTTTAACCAAATCGGTAATATCTACTTCATCGCTGTAGGTAAAATGCGGAATTTTCAATGCGGCTGTCATTGCTTTGAACATTACTCGGCGCACATCTTTCAACTTTTCCACGCGATCGTCTGCAGCGCGCATGGGCTGTTGTACGGTGGACTGAACACAAGGCTTATCAATCAATGGTTTCGAACGATTGCTATCGTTTTTCGGTGGGATAATGTTCAAATATTCAAGCACATCACTTTTTAAAATCCTTCCGTTTGGACCAGAAGCTTCGACTTCGGCCAAATTGACTTTGTTTTCACTGGCAATGCGACGGACGGCTGGCGTTGTTATTATTTTATTTGGATTGATAGTGGAAGCCTTGATCTCTATATCATCTGATTTCACTTGACCTTTTACAACCTCCGCCGCTTTGCTCACTTCTTCGACGTCAGCAGATTCATCATCAGTTACATCGAATTCGATCAGTGGCTTCCCAACAAATGCAATTTCATCGACGTCATGGTGTAGTTTCAGTATTTTGCCATCATATCGACTTGTTATCGTCACGGATGCCTTATCACTTTGAACTTCACACAAATTATCAAATTGTTCAACCACATCGCCTTCCTTAACAAACCATTCCTTAACAACAACTTCTCTAATCCCTTCGCCAATGTCACTTAAATTGAATGCAACTCGCTTCCAATGCGATGCCGACACACTTAGATTCCGATTTAACGTTCCGATTATTTTACTTTGCTTTAAATTACACAAATGGGCCAATGTGTTGAGTCGATTTTTTGGAACAATTAACCGAAAAGCCATTTTTATTCAAATCCCAAATTAGATGATGTGACGCACAAAAAAAGATCTACGTTTCGAAGAAATATCCCAAAACTAAAAGCAATGTTTTCGGTTTCGGTGTTTTTCATAAATTGAATCGCGCATATTTATCAGTAGAACGTCAGCAGATGATGACAGAGCAAAAACTGTGATGGTATTCGTGTGTGCGCGCTGATTTCGTTTTCTTTATTTACACAACTCTCTCACCCATGCACACACATATTCGATCGTCGATGCGTACGACGGCATTAGCCGCTAGCGCCTGTTTTTGTTTTCATGTTGTTTGCTTCATTATCACTGCGCATCACACACATCGATTGCGTAGCAGTCTACCACACACATGTAGCGATTTTAAAAATAAACTGTCCCTAACCAAACTTAAACATTTGTCACAAACGGATCGGATTGTCAGATTTATTTAAATATACAGAATACATGTTATCAATGAAAAAAAAAACTAAATTCCATTAACATTATCAGGCTTTGTTTGTTTGTGTACTCGTAGCCTATGCACTCGCAATGTACTCGGTTGTGCAAATGCTCGATCACACATTTCACATTTAAACGGTTTGTTTCCCGTGTGCATACTATTCTCGTGAAGTTTCTTATCGTATGACGTTGGGAATCGCTTTTCGCAATACGTACAGCCATGTGGCTTATCTCCGCTGTGCCAACGAAGATGTTTCAAGTAATTCGCGCGCTGTACAAATGTTTTCTCACAGTGTGTACACTTGAAGGGACGCTCTCCTAGTAAAAGAAAAAAAATTAATAAAGATTATTATTAATCAAATAATAATCAAATCGAATTAGTAAATAAACCTGTGTGTTGACGCATGTGATTCTTATAGTTGGATCGAGATTTCAGCATTTGACCACATTCGCCACACTTGAATCGTCTTTCATCCGTGTGCTTTGTCATGTGCATGTGCAGTTGTTTCTTCGTCTTGAATGCATTCCCACAAATTTCACACATAAACGGCTTGGCTTCCGAGTGTATTGTGAGGTGCTCCTTCATATGCGGAAGTTCGTCGAATTCTCTGCTACAGTGGGGACATTTATGTGACACATTCAATTGATGAACCTGTTGACGGGATAGAATTTTGTTTTTGATAAAAATCAATGGAAACGATTTTCCAATCGATTTTTTAAGGCTTTACTCCAATAAAATTGGAAAAAAGAGCTTTCGGTAGTCTCAAAGAGCCATAAGTACATACCGATCGAAGATGATTGTCCAACTCCATTTGTTTCATAAAAACTTCGTTGCAGTGCTTGCACTGGTATGCATTTTTCACGCCCGATACATGCTTCAAATTCATATGGATTTTGAGCCCATGCACGGCCAAAAACTGGAATCTACACAAATGGCATTCGAATGATCTTCCAGCACGTCGTTCACGTTCATGTATTCTGAGATGAGCCTTCAAGTGACTTGGCTTACAGAATACCTTGTTGCATATCGTGCAGGAAAAGAGATTCAAGCCGGTGTGACTGAAACATAAAATTTTAAATTTAGGACACTTTTCCGTATGCTCCAGTTTCAAATCTAACTTACAGTCTGCTGTGTTGGATATAGGAGCATTTGCGTGCAAATTTCCGGCCACAATCCAAACAGTGAAACCGATTTTCTTCATCAACAATAAATCCTTTAATTTGCTGTCCCGGTTTCAACACAGATGGCTCGGTGTAGGTTTTTTTTGTATTCTTCCTTCTTTCCGGCTGTTTTTCTTTTGCCGCTAATTCACGTTCTGTTTCAGAGATTTGTTTGTTGTCTTCCGAGTCACTGCTGTCTATATTTCTGTCATCGAATATATTGTCATTTCCCTGCAAATTTTAGTGATAAACAATTAAATCGATTTTGGAGCTAAAATTGTTGCATTTTGAAATAAATCACTCACAACATCTAATTTTAATTCTAGTATCCCATTCAGATCGTTGCTTTGTTTCACAAATGCTTCATCTTCGTTAAGATCATTTTCAATATAAATGGTTTGATCTTCAAGGGCCTCCAAGAGTCGATCCAATGATAACGTACCAATATAATTTAACTCGTGCAATTCATCGATGTCAAGTTCACAGATAAACTTATCAATCAAAAGAAAATTGGCCAATATGCCGAAGTCACAGCCACCTATACATGTTTTGAGTCGCCGAAGCCACTCTAAAACGGGCTCTTTCTTCACTTTATGGAATGAATAAAATGCTCTTCGACGCTGAAGAACAACTTCGGATGGTGTTTGATACAATTGTGGACAAATATTCAAGATTTCAGTCATTTTTTCATAGATTCAAGTTGTTTTGTTGATTTTCTTATGTGTATTTGAAAATCATAATAACAAAGAGGTTTTATTTTATAAACACAGTCTTTTTGAACACTGTCAAACTGACATTTCTAAAGTATTGTAGTAGATTGTTTGGATTTCTGAGTAGATCAAGCCGGTGGTTGGAAAATGATAGAGTTGAATTAAAACATTTGAAAATGAAATGGAATTATGGATTTGCTTTTGATAAATTTACACGAAAGAAAGTATCGGAGTTTTTCTGTATCCTTAATGACCATATTTTTCTCTACCTTTTGAACGCGATATTTTTTCATAAACTCTTCCTTATTCGATTATCAAGATCTCATGTTTGAATTTTAACAAGGAACAAAATATTTTCTTGTTTAAAGAATGAGTAACATTCAGAGAATCCCGATAGAACATCATTTCCCTGGGACCGAGTGTGAAAGTCCTAAAGACAGTTTCATCCAGATGTTCTGCAATTTTATGCATTTCTTACAGAAGAAATAGACTTTCATCACATTAAGGATTAAGCCCTGGCGAGATTCCTTGGATCAACTTCTGGAAAATGTTTAACTTTGTCATGACTTGGTCGTATGTCATCATTGCATCTCTTCTCATATCCACTCCTCAATTATCAATCAGAGTCGTTTGGAATTCCAACTTGGATTTAATTTTTACATAAATTGGAATTTCCAATTCCATTGCTTCGAACCTCCGATATGTTTTTTGGCACTGTTTTCTGAATATTGCGACTCTCTTTTAATCGTAATTGGTTTATTTAGAAGTTATCTTTGTCGCATTAAGGCATATCTCACTTCGACAGTGAAAAATAGTCTTTTTTTCTCGGATAACTGTTTCTTCGCTTCTGGTTGTTCTACTGGTGTATTTCGTTTCTTTCCTTCATCTGCCGTATGAGTTGATCGTCTTTATTTTTGGCGTACGTTGACTTTTTTTTACTCCTAAGTCGATATCCAATTCAGAGTTTGTACTTTGCAAATCATATCATAGGTAGGAAATACTAACGTTAGATGAATATTCAATAATAATTGTCAATAGTCGCCCCAAACAGTATCATTAATTGTTGTATCGTTTCGAATTGAAAACAGAAATCGATACAAATAATTACAATTTTAATGTTCACCGTATTTCTTCCATGAAATACAAATTTTCGACCGATATTGCTTCAACGGCAATGTATTCCGTTTTTACCAGCGTCTTTCGATCAAATTTTATATTAAATTTCAAAACTGTAACGGTGATATCATCAACCAGGAACTTCCGATACTTATTTAAGGGGAAAATATTTCTGTCTCATTTACGGTTAAATAATAAATTGTTGCCATGTCAAGAAATGATTTTTTAAAATTTTCTATCGCTAACATTTGTAGGATTTAATTCAAATTTTTTTTTTTACAAAATTCAATTTATTTCAAATACTCTTAAGAAATTTAAAAGATGTGACAGTTGGTAAAATGAATTGACATTTGCTCGTTGACTTACATAAATGTCAAATTTGGAATGCGACACGAATAAAATTACTCAATGGGGATAACAGTGGAATTTGTTTTGTTTATTACGAAGTCAAACAAGAAATAATGGAGACCGCAGATTGTGTTTTGGATGACGAACTGTTAGTCGGTAATAGAAATGAAATGCATAGAAATTACCTTTTGTACGACCATATAATTATGGATAAATATTTTGTTTCTAGCCAACGATGACTTTATTTGCAATTTTTGTTCCTTGGAATTTCCCAACTCCCTTGCAAGAACCGAACACACGTTGCAACACTTTAGGCAAGCAGTCTGTTCTGGATGTGAAGAGACGCTGATTTGCATCGGTGACGTCTGGTACGGACCGCATAGCGCCTCAAATTGTTGTAAGGCAAACACGGATGCTGTATCTGAAGTACAAGTTTCCGATGAGGTGATTCTACCCGACTACATTGAAATCAAACAAGAGGAAATTGTTGACATTGATGACGACGAAGAAGAGGTACGCGTCTACGACGAAGAAGAAATCAGTATTCATGATGAAGAGAGTGATTTATTTGGTGAAAATGAACTCGACGAAAATGAACCAGACGAGGTTGATACCATTTTTGATGCGGACGAAGACCAAGCAATCGCAGAGCAATATCATGTACCAACCATTTCGGCTGAAAACGAGTTGACCACTGACCGAAAAATAGAAACAGAATCGACGAAAAAATGTTTCAAAATTGTCAACAAAAAGTTTAAAGTTGACCTAAGTAATTGCAAAATGACCCCGATACATCATAAAAATAAATGCATTGGCTTTAAATCGGAACCCCGTGCAAAGAAATTGAACCACACACCACATGAAAAGAAAATGATCCAAACACCACAGCAGCAACAGGAAGAAAAAGAAGACGATTTGGAGTTAACGTTTGATAAGGAAATGCTTGGTGGAAGAGAGGTGACGTTGGGCTTGACGCAAGAACAATTGAACAGTCGACAGTGTCCAATATGTTTCAAAGTCATCATTAACCGACAAAATTTGATATGTCACATGAACATCCACAGTGGAGATAGACCATTTGTTTGTGACGTTTGCCAAAAATCATTTGCACACATACGAAATCTGAATCGGCACAAGGAGCAACAGGGTCACTCCGACTTCCAATTCCAATGCATTGTACAAGGTTGTGGAAGGCATTTCATGAGCTCCAATAAAATGAATCGACACATTAAATTGGATCATCAAAGTAATGCAATCATAATTCCGCAATTGCCATTTGAGTGTCCGCATTGTCGAAAAGCATTTTCATCGATCGGTTATTTAAGAATGCATATAAAGCAAGGACACAGAATTTCTTAACAATTCCGTATTAAAGTATTGAATAGAATAAGTAGAATATAAAAATCTCTATATTCACACATGTACTCAATTAAGATTAGTAATAAGTAATATGATTTTATTGTGAAATTCTCGGCAACTATCTTATAAAAAAAATCGTCTTAAAATTAAAACTACTTGGATAAATTATGTAATAGATAAAGCACCATTGTGTGGAATTCCAATAAACTTGAAATATTCATCAGTAGAATGAATTGTACATTGATCTTTCGCATGCCTCGTCGATTTTCTTTTGAATTTCAATTTCTTCTTTCGCATTCTTCGAAATGGTCACAATCTCATCAAAGTTGTCGTCATAGTCGTCGTCGTCAATTTTCTCAACTTTTTGTATCGGTTCTTCGCCGATAAGCAAACGCACGTCGTCAGTAAGGTGTTCCATGGTTTTGATCTGTAAATATATGGCTTCGGCCTTTTCCAGTGATGATTTCAAGTCAATGGCCAATGACAATTCATTAACATGCTTTAAAATTTCGTTGAATTCATATTTTCGTTCGATAAATATATCTTGCTGATCGTCTAAAATAGCAACACTGACAAACAGATGGAAATTCATGCACGGTAAATTTGTCCATAATACTTCCCACAGCTCGTAGATGTCTTCGTTGGTGAACTCACGCTTGAACCACACGAGCAGCCAACGGAAACAGAAATACATATTTTCCGATTTGTGCTCCTTGAAATAGGCGTAAAGACGTGGATTTGCGATGGCGATCAATGTATTCAAATCCTGAAGCTGTCGTTTCATTCCCGCTTGGTCCATGTCGAAGTTGGTGAATACAATGTCCATGAAGCCAACAAAACACCAAAATGCATCCGACTAAGAAGAGACAGAATTTAAATGAAATTGCAATTATGTCAAACTCAATTAGGATAGATTTAGCGAGATTTTCAAGATAAAATCATTAAAACCTTACCTCATTGTTCATGATGCATAAAATGGGTGCCAACAAATCGCTCATTCCTTGAACATAACCTAAATCAAAATTATACATCACATACGTCATCAGAATGTCTTGAAGGACACTCAAGTTGGGATTATCATCTCCAGCAAAGTACTCTTGGCTTCGATCCGTTCGTTTGACATCCTTTTCAATTTGGCATTTTCGATCACGATAGTCGGAAAAGTTTTTCTCTTGAATTTGTGACATTGACAGCCATTGTAGCTTCATTTGATAGTACTCTTGACTTTTGCGATTTTTATGCTGTATTTTCTGTTCGGTTGTCATGTCCCAATCGTAATAGTCCAGTAAATATTTCCACACCTCGGGCCGCAGTGAATCTTCTACACCACCCCGAAAGATGACTTCTTTGACACGTTCGACATCGGAAATACGACCATCTAGTTCAAAATTATTTATACATTAAACCGTTGAATTTTATCTATAAGCTAAGATAAGCTAATTGACTCATACCTTCGGTTATAAATTCGTTCCACTGTTTGACTGAAAGTGGTGATCCTCTGGTGACTGTTGGTCGCACTGGCAGACTGAATTGATTTTCGGCTTTCGGTGAATTACTCAGCACTTCATACTCATCATTGTTCGATGCTAGACTTGTGGTTGAGTTATTTGGATCCGATTTTACGGGTGATGTTTGTGCACTTTGCCCAGCCGCAATGGTATATACGTCGGACATTTTGGCCAAAAAATCAATGGTTTGTTCCAATGGATTTCGCACTATATTTGATATCCAGCCACCTTTTCCCGATTTAATGTCGTCAATTTTCAATTCGGCAAATGTTTTTTGCAATTTCTCCTTATCATATTCAATGTTATCAACTATCTCAAATTGATTCTTGTTGTGACGGCTCCGTTGCAGACAATGTGTCGTTTGTAGTGTTCTGACAAAACCGTCCGCGTTTCCGTTTTGAAAAAAATACTCGCTGTGTACTTTAGCATCCGATTTGTTAATCAAACGAATGGTGTGACCATTTTTTAAAACTTCAATATATTTCAATTCACCGATTCGAGCCCGTAAAATGGTTGGCTTATTATTCTGTGGTGTGGGTTGCCGTTCGGCTGTATTTGTCTCGGTTGACTGAATCGTATTGGGGTTGCCACCAAATACATTACATTCACTGGCGGTTCGTTGACGTTTCGTTATCGTATCAACAAACGACCAATCGCCCTGCTCTTGTGTGTCCGCATCAGCAATCAAATAATGATCGTTTGGTTTCCATTCGATGCACAAATTATTCGCTATATAATGCACCAATGACAAACTGCCCGTGGTGCTGTGTAATATTTCGTTGAGAAATGAGAGCGGCCCTTTTTTCAGCAAAATCCCGTCGTTCGTACTGATTTCCTAGATTCGTACAGAAAGAAAGAACGAAAGCGAAAAAATAAACGGACAATGATAAATCAGTGATCTGTGTGCCATGAATAAATAGTTCGAGATTCTGTTTTTCAAAATATTCGTTAAATATGACCTTTCACATCGGAATTATCACTTTGAAAATATTTTAGAAGAAACATACAGAAGCAAAAATGATACGGATTACACGCCAAACAAACGTAATACATGTATATGAGTACATGAATTCACAAGCAGTAACAAGTCGTTATGGAACCACACGTAATGATAATAACGTTTGAATGGTATTTATCAATTCATGTCTTTATTTAACACTCAATTCTTTGCGCAGGCTACCATTACGTGAATACTACGTTGCTGTTTTTTTCTTCGTGTCCACATAATCGTTGTTTGTATTTACTATAAATTTAGGCTTTGCTCTTCCGCATATTTTTTATTCAATAAAATTTGTATTACGTTTTGTAGTGGCGTGAATCATCAATAAAAACTAGTGAAACACTTACTTGCCCGTTCTCGTACACTTCACCGTCGTCATCCATGTTTTTCTACTGCTGTGATTCCACAATATTTCCAATAAAAACACTTTTACCATTCAATTCGTGCCGTTTTTCTGCAGTCACTGGTTTTGATTGATGCACAAAAACTTGAATTACTTGAAAATGTTTGAATTTTTGTGGTTTGTAATTTGTGTCGTAGATTTTTTTTCTTCTCATTCACAATTGATCTGTTGTGTATCACTTTGAATGTGTGTTTACAATGTTTTGACGTTTCTTTGTTATAGAGTTTCAAGCAAATCGAAATCAAACATTTTGACAGCTAGACTCACTGGGGAGGGGGATCGGAACATATTCTATTCCTTTGTGTCTCATTTGAATGATATGAAATGAACATTTGAATAAATTTTGTTGGAAATTTTTTTTCGTTTTTTTTTTCAACCAAATTTATTTCCTGGAAATATTTTCACAGGATTTTTGGAATTTTATTCAAAATGTGGTAACTGTTTTAACCACTTTAAAATGGACAATATGCATGAATCTAATTCAATAACTACTCTTATAAGAAAAAACTATGCATTTATTTGTACAAAAATGCAATGAATGAAATAATAAAGTGAAATAATTCCAGTCTATGGTGAAATAGCATAGGAAAATGTAGTTTACTATTGCAAGTAGCAAGTAGTTGTCGGACCATAGAGACTTAATCGGTTCAATCGGTGGTGTTGTGGAAGTGGTTCACACGTTGAATTCGCTTTTGATTATGTTGTGCTGAAAACACCATTTCAAAGCCACATGCATATTGACTTGTAAAATATAGCCGAATCAGACGAGATGAGAAATATTTCATTCAAAAATTAATTTAAATTCGCAGAATAATGTTATCAATTGCTGTATTTTTGCATCGATGATTCGAATCGAGGCGAATGTCTCCAAAACAGAAAATTACCGCATGAAAATGCGTTCTCCATACCGAGTGGTATGTATGCAGCGGGCTCGCTAATGACAGTGACATTTGTGAGTTTCACACTTTTTTGTTAAAAAAATATATATATATATAAAAATTCAATTAATTTTTTTTTAGAGTGAGACATATATTTGCTTAATGCACTCATCGGCAAGCAAATTTTAGCATAAATAAAAGTTGCAGCTACTTTTTATCGACTTATTCGGCGTACATCGTTCGATGGAAATGATTCTGTTTCGGATATAATTACTTGTGACTAATAGCGAAAAACGTGTTGCAATTTTTTTTTCATCTTACACACATATCAAAAGGCAAGCGACAACAAAGACGACCGAAACCACTACGTATGTGTGTAAATGAGTGAGTGAAAAAAAACAGCCACGAAAAAAAAAGTAGAAGCGAACAACAAACAGCAACCAAATCAGTGCATTTGAAGAATTGCCATAGAAAATAAGGAAACATTCAAAATATCTCGCGTTAAATTTGTAAATGTTTCCTCGCAATGGTCTGTAAAGACGAAGTCGTGCATTGGTTCAAGGGGCTAGAGAGTTACAAGCGGATCGATGCCATGTGCACATTACTGAATATGTGTCTACCGTTTGAGCTACGATTTCTGGGCACCTGTCTGGAAGAGCTGGGCGGCCGAGATTCAAAAGATCTTCGAGGCATTGAGCTACGTGTCAATAATTCAAATGAATTGGCACAAGAAATCGCCTCATCTCTACTATGTGATCCGTCAGACATAAAAGTACGACGAAAAATGGCACTATATTTTGCATTGATTCGAGCCTGTAATCGACACTGTGTCAATGAACTGTTTAATATTTTGTGTTTGTGGAGTTGCAACGAGTTTTTAAAGTGCGCCAAAGATGATGCACTGCAAGAACTTCTGCTAGTCTACACAATGGCCGCCAATCATCCGGTGTTTTCGTTCGAGCAACGAATGAAATGCGGCGAAATTTACAATAGCATATTGAGCGGCAATCCGGAGATTTCGTTTTCTGAAGTTCCAGCCGAACATTTGCTCACAAAGCCAGTTCACGAGGGTAACCTGGGAGCATCGAATGTTGTGTATCCACAAAAGCATGTTCCAGGTGATCAACAAATTATGCCTGTGTTCGCTATACCGAATCCAGCGGCAAATGTATCTTTCGATCAAAATCGCGGATCTCAGGTAAGTAGTGAAATGGGCTCACTATAATCGTCATAATTCTTTTTATCACCATTCAACAGTCGATTCGAGTGCTAATTCATTGCTTTTATGATTTATTCTGACCTACAAAAGATTATGCATCGTGAAGTCGTGAGCATTTCACCACATCATATTTTTGCTGAGGGTGGGCAGTCAGGATTTCATCACAATATAGCACATGTCTGTCCGACAACTACGCCAAATGTAGCATCTTTTCCCACGTCACGATCGAATCAAATAAGCCAGCAGCAGCAACAACATCAGGCAGTACCGCAAGCGCCAACACAACAGCATATTAACACGAGCAGTGCAACAAATTTGACGTACTCATTGCAAAATCTTAGTTTGATGGATAATAATCTAGTTTATGTACATAGCGATGGAATTCCAGTAATGCACAAATCGGAAAGTGATTCTATTAGTTCGGGCGAATCAATTGAAGACTCAACACCGCCGGATACACCATCGAATACGGACGTTATGTCAAATTCGGGTGTAAGTGGCAGTAGTAACAGTAGCATTAATAAAAAATTCAAAGGTCGAGGCAATCCGAAGGTAACGTCACGGCATAAGGTATCCGCTCAGCATCAGCCCCAGCAAATAGTCTATACACATATATTGCCACAGATACCGGTGTCGGGTGCATTAAGTAATGAAATTGTTCTTGCCCCAAATGCCACACAGACCCAATCACAGCATACAATCACCCAGCCTCAACCGACACCACAAACCATTCAAGCGATCGGCATTGCAAGCCCTCAAGTAATCTATCAACAGTATGCACAGTCCACACATCCCTTGCAAAAGTCACAAATGAACCAAACATATCCATATACGCAACAACATTTACCATTGAATAATCGATCGTCAATACTGTCACCGAACACCAATACGGTAACGTCAGCGCAACAGCAGGCTGCCCCGTCATATCGGATACCATACCATATGCAACCAAATGGTGATGTGATTTATCAGCTTCCCACGACATTTGCTTACATGCAACCATCGGCCTTACCTCTAACACGACCCCCATCCACATGCAATCAAACGCATACGGTAATTCCAACACAGCCGCCAACGATGCAACATCTACCAACGATTACTAGTCTGTCATCGAAATCCAATCAAAACACAATGGTTCCGCCATTTCTACTGGCCAACGACAATACCAAGCCCAATACGTCTTGTTTTAACTGCGGGTCCAGCCAACACACCGGCCAAGAGTGCCAAGAGGCAACGATGGAAGATGTCACCCGGAGCATTTATAAATTGGACTACAATTCCACCCTAGTGAATGACACAATGAAAACAGCATCCGAATTAGACAATGGAAGTGGCGTAAAAACGAGCGATTCAATCACACACATGCCACCGTCCGTTTTGAATAAATAATTGTTTGCGAGATCTGCTCGATTTTGGGACAAGGAAAACTGAGTCACAGAGAGAGAGAAAAAACAACAAATTTTTTTTAGCATAATCACATTTTAATGACAGACAACACAATTAACTCTCGAATGTTGCAGTCGAGACGTCGTCGGATTGATCTGGCTCATGCAGTCGTCAATGGGGTAGGACACACAGTGAAAAATGATCAAGTGCCATCATTCAAATAGATACTACGGTACTATGGCGCATCAATTGCGAAATGCGGTAATTGGCGGTATTTTACGTCATTATTCAAACACACAGAGGGAGATTCACACACACACACACACAAGCACATCGATCGAGATACACATAAACCACGATTCGGAATTTCGAGGCAAGCAAAAACAATGGGATTCTATCTGAAGCAAGAACAATTAAATTTATGCATAAACACATATTTGTAACGAAATGGGAAGAGATAAACAAACTTCGAACAAGTATTTTAACCAGTTTTATAGAATGCAATCCTTTTCAATAGGATATTGCGAAATGAGAAGAACACAACATGAAACCGGCTAATAGACATCAATTATAATTTGCATCGATTTTAAAATCAATTTCAATTTTAGCTTAACACTTGAACCATTTAGTCAGAGAATAGCAGGTATTTCGAGGCTAGTACCGTTACTTTTCCATTGATTTTCCATTTGCAGTCATTATACAAACACTATGAAAAGTATTCCCAGAATGTAAAATACAACACATCCAAATGTATAGATTTCAACAAACAAATATTGCTGTCAGCATAGAGAGATGTGGGAGCATGGTGCAAAATTTTCACTTTCAATTTGCTCGAAATATTCAATTTCCATCAATTTCAAGTTAAAACCACTTTCCGTTTTGTTTCCCTTGATTGGCTAGTAATTTTTCTTTCTCTTTTGTTCTTCATTTCTGTGTATGAGAATTTTAATACGAAATACTGTATCCAATTGAAGATCATTCGCATTGAAATTTTTCTGTTTATATTTTCAAGTTGTGTTGTATTGTAATTCCAAGATACAACTGCTTTCTTTATTTTTATAAAATTTAAGAAGACAAAAATTATATTTTTTCTTCCTCCGTCCATATTTTTCTGGACGATCTCTTTATTTAGAGGAATTAACTGATGTTATTAAATTCAATAGTTTCAAGTGAATTGAATCCAAATTTGTTCATACAATCATCACAGAATGAATAAAATTGTGTTTTCTTCCGTCTTCTCGGGCCTCTCGATATACTCGTTGAATACTTGTGTTTGCTATGGACATATAGGTAATAATTTTTATATTAAGAAACAGGAAAAAAAATAGAATGCCTTTTTGATGAGCCCCTTTCGAAGCTGAAAAAAAGAGAATAGTTTTTCTTTTCTTAAACTACTAAAACTACCATGAAATTACCGTATCGTATATTAAGCATCTTCTTAAACGCAATATAGATAGGCATTTTTGTGAATTATTATTATCATTATTGTCGTTATTTGCAAATCTCAACATATTTGATTTACAAGTTACTGGCTTCCTTGTGACAACGCTCGATTGCGTGAAAATACCGCAATCGCCCATACAATTCACGCTATTTTTAATATCGTCAATCACTTAATGATCATCATTGCGACGAATGACAAAGGAATTCACATGGAAATGAACAAGAAAATAGAAATAGCGGCGTTATCAAGGGAAATTAGCGTATTTGTGAATAATTGCAAGTGATAAATAAAATGCATTCGCTCTGACTGTATACATAATCAACTATCTACTACAACTTTAGAAAGGCCCCTCAAATCAAACACATACAATATAATGATTGTTCTAATTCAGAAACAGACAAAAAAGAAATTTGATTGCAAAACAGAAACAATACCCCTACATTTGATGTAATGCTAAAAAAAAACTATGTCCTATTTATGGCCTAATTATTTTCACTATGTTTGTAATATACTATACGACCAACTCTTTTGTTTATTTTTTATTTTTATTTTTTACCTAGTTTTCACATGTAAATAGATGATAAATTCTAGTATATATTTTTTTAAATATTACCTACTTTTTCGCTGATGTTTCTTTTTCGTTCGTTTTTTATGTGAAATTGCACATGAAACGTTCTACAAATTGAGGAACGATAAAAAAAAACCACAGACAAATTTAATGACAACAACAAACAAAATAAAATCGATTATAAAACTTCGTACGAAGGTGAAGTATAACTAAATTAGGAATTCCTATAATAAATTTATTATGTAAAAAAACAATTACACATACACAAAAAACAACAAAAAATTAAAACTTATTGAAAAAAACAATTTATTATTAAATTATGAGAATAACGACTACTATTAGTATGAATTATGCATAAAAATAAATTTTTTTTATTTATGTGTTGCATGAAAATAAACAAATTTTTTCTAGGTATGGAACGAGAGTTAAAAACTAAAAAGCAGATATTTACTAAATGTATTTAAATTACACACAACAAACACACACATACATTTTCAAATTGCAGACAGGAATACAATAAAAATTAATAATCAAATGACCTATGCAGACAGAGATTATTATATGTAACTTTATTTACATAGACCTAATTGATCATAACTTTGCATATTACAAACAAAATAACGGATCAACATTATTACAATAAAAATGCGTTTAGATAAGGGAAACTTAATACAATATGATGATCAACAGTGAGTTTTTAAATTACAAAAAAAGAGAAATGAATAAATAAAAAAAAACGTAACTGATCAAATAAATTGACATACATTGAATTTTATTTAATTCTATTTTGAACAGGATTTCATGAGTCTTTACAACGACATGAATGAATGGTGTAGAATAAAGCGGAGTACCATACAACGTAAAGGCCATATGATGGTTTTGTTGCGTTTTGAACGAAAACAAACAAAAGATACGTTATTTTCATTGTAGAGCATTAAAATGTCATTTCAGAAGATTCGTTTACTACATGGGAACGACATTCAGCTGAAATACAGAGCTGAAGTAACAAAGACAATTCAGCATGTAGACTTTTTGATTTGTTGGGATATTCCTGAAAATATTTGTCAATCATTTTGATTATATAATCATATAAAAACTTAAAAAGTGTGCACACTGGTTACAGTAAACAAAATCTGCTTGAGTGATCTGATACACTAACAATAAGCATGGAAAGTATACGTAATCAAGCAAAGTGACGTGACATGTGTGAGACACAGAGTGAGAAGACGATTAGCGTTCAGTCACTCGTATAAACTTGTTGAACGTAGAAGTCTTCGCTGTGTTGTTTTTTTGGTTTTTGTCTTGTCATTTTAGCTAATCTGTTGACATTTCTACTCGAATTTTTTTTGGAAATACAAAATTGTATCTTTCGATATTGTTCAAATTTGATTGTTGTTGCAAACAGCAAGTTATTGCGACTAAAAGTAGAAAATAATAATTTCTAGTCAACAAAATGGTTTTAATACGACTTGTGCGCAATATTAGTTCTAGTCTACCGAAAAATGTTGTACACCGTCAACAATGTATCCTTTTCAAAAACATTTGTTTCTTTCAACAACTTTGTGAACATATTTTATTTTGAACAAACATTTTTCCTTAACCAATTTTCCAATAGTATCATTTAGTTCGATCGCAGCCAAACGTAAGTTATTGGTTATTTTGTCATATTTTTAAGAAAATAAAACCACTCAAAATTGCATTGAAAATCATTTGGAATTGCTCCATTCCGAAAAACACATATTTTTTTCCCCAAGTTGATGTCGTTGAGACTTCAAATGAATTAGCAACAAAAATGTATATCGATGACAGTATTTTTGTGCAATTTTAAGTGAAAAATATGTTTTTGTTTGCGTAAGAACCAGAGAATGATCTGAATAGCAGTTATCGCTGTTGTGTTGTTTATTTACCTTATCTATTTATGACAAGAGATACTGATAGAACGCTACTTGATTAAAGAACATTTCAACCGATATAACCAAATTGTTTGCTGTCAAACTTTGTCTCGCTCACGCCAACTGTCGCACTGACTCGTTCGTGTACGAATTGCTGTTAGCGTAAAAGAGACTTTGTTCGCAGTGGACTCAGTTTAGATGTTCTTTCATTCTCATTTCAGATGGATTTGATTGGCAAGATCCGTTTCAATTGGAATCATGTTTAACGGAAGAGGAAAAATCGATACGAGATACGATGCGATCCTATTGCCAAGAGAATTTGATGCCAAGAATATTGGATGCCAATCGAAATGAAGGTACGCATAATAATTTGGATCATTTTAGTCTTGATCTTGTAAATTGGTTTCTCCGTAATAACGAACATGCATTTCTTCTTTCGTATTACAGTCTTTGACAAGGCGATAATGACGGAATTGGGGTCTCTGGGTATCTTGGGATGTACAATTAAAGGCTATAATTGTGCGGGAATTTCAAGCGTAGCTTATGGCCTTATAACTCGTGAGGTGGAACGTGTTGATTCTGCCTATCGGTCAGCTGTAAGTGTACAAAGCTCATTGGCGATGGGAGCAATTTATGATTTTGGCAGCGAAGAACAGAAAAACAAATATCTACCAATAATGGGTATGGCTATTATTCCGATATCTCAATCATACAACAATGTTATTTCAGAAGACCATTTACATAATTTATCGTCTTCTCCTACTTGCAGCCAAAGGTGAATTGATTGGTTGTTTCGGTTTGACCGAGCCAAATCACGGAAGTGATCCAGCGGGTATGGAAACCAATGCCAAATACGACAGCAAAACCAAATCTTACATATTGAATGGGTCAAAGACTTGGATCACGAATGCTCCGATATCGGATATATGTGTGGTTTGGGCGCGTTGTGCGGACAAAAAAGTACGAGGTTTCATCATTGATCGGTCTGAAAACTCCGAAGGGTTGTCAACGCCAACGATTCATGGGTAAATAAACAACACAACAGCGATAACTGCTATTCAGATCATTCTCTGGTTCTCACGCAAACAAAAACATATTTTTCACTTAAAATTGCATTAGGAAATTCTCGTTGCGTGCATCTGCCACTGGAATGATATTGATGAACGACTTGCGTGTTCCAGAGCAAAATGTTCTACCGAACGTTGAAGGGCTGAAAGGTGCGTTGAGTTGTCTGACAAATGCCCGTTTCGGCATTGCATGGGGCGCATTGGGAGCAGCTGAAGCATGTCTGCAAATTGCTCGTGATTACACCTTAGATAGAAAGCAGTTCAAAAAGCCATTGGCCGCAAATCAACTGATTCAGAAGAAATTTGCAGACATGATAACCGAAATTGGACTCGGTCTCAACGGTTGCATACAAGCTGGCAGACTTAAGGATGAGAAAAAGTAATTTCTAATTTCTTGTAATCAAAGGGTTATTGACCTAATTTATATCATCATTCTTTTAGATTAACTCCAGAATTAGTCTCACTACTGAAGCGAAACAACGCTGGAAAATCACTGGACATAGCGCGTAGTGCAAGAGACATTCTCGGTGCAAACGGAATTTCAGATGAGTATCACATTATCCGGCATGTCATGAACTTGGAGTCAGTCAACACATATGAAGGTTAAAATCTAAAAAACCAATTTGTTGGAATATTTCATTTGAGCCTTGTTAAACAACAAAAAATTGCGTTTTTTTCTGGAAAAGATGCATCAAACTATGATAGGCTCAAATGGAATATGCACCACAATCTGTTGATAGTCATATTGACGAAGTCAAAATATTTATTTACAGGAACCCATGATATTCATGCATTGATTCTGGGCAGAGCAATCACTGATATTGCTGCATTTTAATGACTTTTCGCTTCGGAAACTCTGACTTTTATTAAAACTGCCAAAAATATGTAAAAAAAATTGAAAAATAAACCAATTTCATGTTGAAAACCAAATTGCAATATTTAAAAGATTTCTTTGTTTCGTATTTTGTGCAGTATAGAGTGGTTTTGTGACAGAGTCAATCTAGTACGTTGACGTAGTTGACAGCTGATTTATTTTTCCTCTGAAATATTGTGGATGTCAGAAGAGAGCTGTATGTGTGATAAATGTCACATGCATTATGTATTTTGTGAAAATTTGCTTGTTGTTTTCTTATATGAATCAATGTTGAGCGGATAGAAAAACCAAAGAAGAGAAAATCAAATAAAACTTCAGTAAATAATATTCATAAAGAATGGAAACGAGTGAACAACCGCCGAATGATGATGTCACCGCCCGTCGAGAGGCACGTCGTCGCAGAATTTTGGAAAATTCCAAAAGCCGCCTGACACGAATCACTGGCCGAGAGCATACTGATGAAGATGACAAAAAGAAAGGTAAAATTCCATCCGTTTTCTTTTGAGTTCAAGAGAGAAAATAAACTCTTGTCCATTTCCACAGCAGATGATGAGTCAAAGACACAACCAACGGAACCAATGATATATCCAGACCCAGAAATAGAAAGAGACGTGTATATACCACAGTCAGCGCCACCATTCCCCCCAGAACTCTTCGCTGATGTCAATGGAATGGGTGGTTCATTCGATGATCAAAAACAGTTTTTCGAACTGCTCAACACGCTTCAGCAACAGAGTGGCGGATCAACAGGCGCTGGTGCAAGCAATTTCGCTGCATTTGCACAGTTTGGCAATGCTGATGGCGGTGGGCCAAATCCATTTTTTGCCAATCTCACTACAAATGAAAGCCCCAAAGTGCCTGAAACTCGATTACAAAAATTTCTCAACACGAAAATTCACATCGGGCTTTTGGCAATCCTAACATATTTGTTTATTTTGTACACACCGTTCCATTGGAATGTGTTTCTAGTCTTTCTCGTATGGGAGATTGCCGAAATATTCATACTAGGCCAACATGAAACAAACCCAAATGGCATAATCAATGTGTTGTTCATGCTGGCTGGCATATCACCGGCCAAAGTGAACATTGCCTTGAAGTGGATTCAGTTGTTGAACAAAGTTTTGCGTGACGTAGCATTGTTTATGTTCTTTTTCGTACTGAGTCATTTGTGCCGGGCGTCGTGGAATGGATTCAGCCTGGTGCCATTGGTTGAGAACAGTGACCAAAGTACCGGGATCCTGGACAAAATCGATGATAGTGCCGATGATGTATTCGAACATTTTGATTTATAAAATTTAATAGTTCAGTCGCGCATTTTTGTTGTTCCGCATCACTCATGATAATGAGTTTGTTTGTTTAAATTGGATTTTGGTACTTAATAAATTACAATCTAAAGGAAAAACCATCATTCATGACATTGTATTCATATTTAACTGTCTTATTGCGAACGCCATGTGTTCACCTATCCTATTCCAACATATCAAATTAATCCCAAGAAAATCTTTTGAAATCGATAATTTTTTCAACAAATTTTTGTTCAACAGATTGTGTATCTAATGATTGATTTGATTGTAGCATAAATATCAATAAAAAAAATGTTTTCTTCTCTGCAAATTATCATCTAAATATATCAACTGATTCACATTAAAATGTTTCATTTCAATAGCAGCTCCATCCGAATTTCATTCATTGCATACATCTTGTTGACGATGTGAGATAATGAAACCATAAAAATGAAAATTTAATTTCAGACACATGTTCACATGTTCACAGTGTGAATGACAGTTTAACAACAATCAGTATGTTATACGTCAAAGCGAAGAAGATTGTCATATACACAGATATTACGCACCAAAAAGTCAATAGTTCAGATGGCATATCTCTCTATGTAAGAAAACATCTTTATTCTTGGTATCAGAAGTGAAATTGCAGTCATTCGTTGCTAGTGAAAGCGATTCGTTGTCTTCGTACTTGGGAATATTCCATTACTCAGATATTTGTGATTTAATATCAAATTTCAAGAACTAGCACTTACAATACAAATGGCTATCGATATTAAAGACAAAGTGATCGTTGTCACTGGTGCTGGACAAGGTACAATTATGCAGTAGTAAAAGTAATCTGATCTAAAATAAATATTCGTGTGATTGAGGCTCATGGAATTTTCGCTTAGATTAGAGATTGGGAATCGAATAGAATGTGACCCATTTGAAAAATGTGCAAATCACTACAATGAACATTGTACATATTGTACATTAAACACTAGACATTTTATCCATTCTAATCAATCAATGACGACAATTCAAACTTTTGGCTTGTTTAGATTTAACCCATTAACTACCGGGCAAACTTTCATATTTCAATCACTGTTTCTATAAGGTATTAGTTAGTTATTTATTTTTTTTAAATAAAACCAAATACGCATGGTTCCAAACTCAAAATATAATTGTTCCTTTCTTAAAATTTATAGACCAAACAATGGCTGGTCGGAATTCCGACCACTGGTAGTTCATGGGTTTATATCACTTTCACGTGATAACGTCTGTTTTTGGCATATCCATAAATTATTATTATTGGGAGACATATTTCATTTGAAGATGTCTTGTATGAATTTTGCTCAAGTGCTTGGATTTTGGACGGCATTTTTTCCCATAAAGAAGATAAGGATGAATTAAATATGTTGCATAACAGTTTACATTCGAATTGGGATTGTAGGCAAAGCAAAGCACATCTCAAAGTCGTCCATATAACTTGTTCTTGGAGAATGTTATTTTCAACTTTATCAACAAAACTCAAATATCATGTAGTAGAAATAAGAAAAATCTAAAAACATGAACAAATTTGATAAGAGATTTTTATTGTTTTTTTTTTCATCGCAAAGGAATCGGGAGAGATCTTTGCGAACGTTTAGATGCATTGGGTGCAACGGTATATGCAATTTCACGCTCTGTTGAACCGTTGGCCGAGCTGAAAAAAAGCCATCCCCGCATAATAACTGTACCAATTGATTTAAGCAACTGGTCAACATCACGAGCGGAGATTGTAGAACACTTTAAAAATGTTAAAATAGACGGACTGGTTAATAATGCCGGTGTTGCAATATGTAAGCCGTTAGCTGAGCATACCGAAAGAGATTTCGATGAGTAAGTAAATATTTTAAAAATGTTTATGCAAATCGTATTACTTCATAAAAATGAAAATGGCTTCTTCTATTCGTAGCACTATGAATATCAATGTTAAGGCCATTTTTAACGTAACTCAGGCCCTGCTGCCGAATTTAAACGATGGAAGTAGCATCGTAAACTTATCTTCATTGGCTAGCTTACGCGCACTCCCAAATCACTCTATCTATTCAGCGTCGAAAGCAGCCGTGGATGCATTTACACGCGGCTTCGCTCTTGAATTGGCACCTCGAAACATCCGAGTTAATAGCGTAAACCCGACGGTTATCTTGACCAAAATGAGTATTCCAAATTGGAGTGAGCCAACCAAAGCGGAAAAAATGAAGAGTAAAATTCCATTGCATCGTTTTGGAGAATTGAATGAAGTTAGCGATCCAATCATTTTCTTGCTTAGCGACAAATCATCTTTCATCAACGGACACTCGTACGTATCTTCTTTTAATTCATCTTATCTTACATTTTTTGGAGTTCTTTATTTAACGAATTTGTTTTATTTCTGCTTTCATAAAAAAGGTTGCCAATCGAAGGGGGAGCCTGTGCTTGCTAATCTCCATTCATATCAAACTAAACGTAACTGATAATGAAACGTGTACCGAATTCTTGTTTGAGAACAACAAATATATATAGCAACAAAACGCTGAACGCTGATACTCGTCCGCGGTCACGACTTGAGTTGATAACAAAAGCATTCCTAGTTTGGCACACTTCACATAAAAACAAAACAAACACGTTCGAAGAATAAAATATTTATGAATAAATACATATTGGCACGAGATTTTTGAACAAATTTCACCTGCGACACGTTGAAAACTTGGCTACAGGGCATAATTTTCCCGGTCATTATTCTTTCAAATTTAGGAAATAATTTCCCCAAAATCCAAAAAGTATGCGGAGAAATTATGACCATTTTCGATTGGATATAATTTCACTGTCTCTTTGGAAATAATTTCCCCGGGAAATTATGTCCATACATATTTGGATATAACTTCTTCTGATATTTGGCCATATTTTCTCTAATCAATTTTTTTTTGATGTGGAAATTATGCCCAAATCTGAAATGGATTTATCATCTCCAAACTTTACTCCAGCGTGCTTCAATGTATACCAAAATTTAACATGCAAATTATATCATTTTTATTCCGGTCATAAAAGTGTTGTTTGTTATTCAATGCTGGATTTCTTTGTTTTTCAGTAATAAGCCAATAAATGATTTTATTTGACAATGCCTTGATTACCTTGATCAACAAAATATGTATTTGAATCAGAGCGCTGAAAAATTTCTCCAAACTGTCAAACTGTACCGTATGCACAAATGTGTCGCTGGAACGTTTAAGGAGTTTCTCCAGTTCTTCTACTTGGATACAGTGACGTTGACGGTTGAGGACATCGAAACCGTTGCCCGTTTGGCCGATAAGTTTGGCCGATAAGTTTGGCCGACGACATTCTTGATTGTGTTAATGCATGTGCCGCATTCGTCGAAAGTCAGTTAACTCTGGATAAAATGTGTTGGGGCTATCATTTGGCCATATTTCTCAAGAACAAACAAATTATCGAGTTCTGTGAGAAGAACATTAGCGAATCATCGAAGGAAATCGTCGCGTCGTATGGATTTCGTCGATATGACGAGGAAACACTGAGAAACATTCTTCGATTGAATTTGGCATGCAGAGAGACCAATGTTTTCAACGCTTGTGTGGAATGGGCCAAGAATGCTTGCAAAGAAGATGGTCTGGATGTACAGATTTACCGGCATTACTTTTGCAAAAAATTGTTCGGGCCATAATAACAGCAATTGTTATATATTTCATGATATTATAGTTCAAGGTTTCTCAGTTTTTGATGCGAAATCGATTGATAGTTTCAGTTTGCTTTTGCGATGAGCGGTTTTGAAAATTTTACTAAATTTAATTTAAAGTAACATGTTACTGTAACACATTACTTTTTAACATAACTTTGGAGAATTTAAAAAAAAAAAAAAAAAAAAAAAAAAAAAACAAACCAATAGAAGTAAAAACTAGAGTTATCATTTGATTCGTGACAAAAAATGAAACACAATCCATATATTCAAAGTTGTATATGGATATATTTATTTGTATATATTTGTTGAAAATATTCCGTTACAATTGTAATGCCGGTAAATCTATATCTGGATGAAAACCGATTGGAAAACGTAAAAACCCAGCTCGGCGATAATTTCAAATCGATCCCATTTGGCGATATGTCGATTGGAGAATTCATTGAAATCCACACGTCGTTCAAAGACTTATTCACACCGGAGGAATTCCAAGACATCATGCTCCAGATAACAAGCACTGAATATGAGTCGAAACTATTCAAGCAAATTCCTCGTTCATACACATGGGATAGTGCCAAAGTATTGCAATGTGACCGAGTAAACGCAACCAACACAGCTAGAAACATTGAATGTATCGAAATCAACCAATTCTATTGGGAGAAATTTATACCAGTCGGACATATTATAGCGGAGCGTATATAACCGGCCATGAGGCAGATGTTGCTATTGTCCAACTCGAAGATTACACTTCCCAATCAAATGTTTTCTCGAAAGAACTTTACAAGGGAACATTCAACACATGGAATAACAATCAGCTAAAGATGGTTTTGCCCGAACCCATTTCGATCAAACCTCATATCATTTATGAAATTCAGGTGACTAAAATGAGGCCAGGTTATAAATACAACGCAAGCTTGAGACCAAAAGTGGAGCTCATAAATGGAATTGAAATT
>NW_022595256.1:0-8821 GCF_009176505.1 Sitodiplosis mosellana
GTTCTCTCACCGAAAAGTCACCGAAATTGTATGCACGATTCGGTACATAAACGAATGGACATTTTTGCTTTCGTTTTCGTTCGCTAATAAAATTCAATTTTCGTTTTCGTTTGCGTTCGTCACCGATATGCGAAAATTCGTTTTTCTTCGTTCGCTAAGAATTCAAATTTTTCGTTTTCATTCGCAATCTCCAAACGAAATCTCATTTTCGTCCGTTTTCGTTCGGGAAAAAAAAAAATTCGTTTTCGTTCGCAATCGCCAAACGATATCCAATTTTCGTTCGTTTTCGTTAAAAAACAAACAAATTCGGGAAAATCGGAACGAAAGCTTATCAATTTCCTATTATAAGCCTCCGACTGAGGACTCCTCAGTAAGGAGCTGAAACCCCTTGTTAACACTTAACACTACGACTCTTCATCATACTTTTTACCTATTTCTGTTCTTGGGGGACTACAGGGCCCCAAGATACTTCATATGAAATCTGGACCGTGATAAGAGATTACAAATTAGTGTCTGAAGCAAAGTTGTAATACTCGAGGTTTGCAACAAATATTGGTTATCTGAGATAAGTTATCTCTTATCAGTTCCGCAAAAAACGCGAAAAACGCGAAATTTTCCCACTTCGTTTTAGTGAAGCTGATAAGAAGTAAGAGACTGGCCTCTTTTTCACTTTTTTATACAAATGCATGGATAATATCCATTGGAGGAATAATGAATCGACTTGAAAATACAATGCTGTAGGCATAATAATTGAACATTTAAAATTCTAAATGGACACAAAATCATTTTGATTTTTTCAAATGTTGTTTATTTCATATGATTTTGATTTAGTGTGTGCGTGTTTTGTTCGCGAATAAAAATTGAGAGGACAAAAAATAAAAACGAGAACAAAACAAAAAAGAACAAACACAAAATACATGATAATGTTGAAAGAAACGATTTTTAAACAAAATTGAATTGATTATCGCTTTTTTAATGCCAAAAAAACGATTGTTTTTCGTTTTTCGTTTTTTTTCGTTCTGTTTTGGTTTTTTCGTTAATTTTGTTCGTTTTCGTTTCGCAGAAAAAATTCAATTTTCGTTTTCGTTCGCGTTCGAATAACAATATCAAACTTTTCGTTCGTTTTTGTTCGGGAAATTTTTTTTTCTCTCATTTTCGTTCGTTTTCGTTAAATTCGCAAACGAACGAACGAATTCGCGAAAACCCATTTTCGTGAAAAATCGTTTACATCTTTACACAGTATACACTAACGCTCATTCGAAGTAAAACTTACATTGTACCGTAAAGTTCCGACCGTTTCAATGTCCTGAATTGACGATTCTCGAAGAAAATGGTCAACCGAGCTGATTGGCTGAAGTATTAGAAAGAATGAACAACAATCGTCAAATCGATTTGAAATATACAAACACAGGGATGGATCACGGAGGACGATAGTCCTCCAAGTGACGCTACATAGACTGTGCATTTCAAGTCAAATGTCAAAAATGCCAGTTTCTGCGTCACGACTATATGTATTGGGTGTATAACTTTGCTTCCGTCGTTATTTTCAATTTTTCAGGCTTTATTGTGAACAATTTGTGCAATATAATTTATTCAAAGTACTGTCCATCGGAAGCTATGACTTTTCCCCACAATTCAGGCAATTTATGGATTCCGTCCCAAAAAAACTGTGTCGGCTTGGCGGCCAAAAAGGAATCAAGCCAATTTTTGACTTTTTTGAAAACAAGTGAACCGTCCTCCACTCAGGTGATATTGAATCGACTGAAACCAGTGGTAGTAAGAAAGCGCAATGTCTGGAGATTACAGCGGGGGCATAAAGGATTTTCAAAATTAATAGCTTCTTAGGAATTTTGGACTTGATAGCCAAAAAGTCATTAAAAAAATTCCTCAAAAATTCGCTTTTTTTGCGGCAATTAGTCAATTTTTCGATTTTGCTGTCAGAAATTGGTATATACCGATTAGTTTCTGTTGGCAACGATAAAAGCTAACATTTTGATAAGTTTCTACCACCTTCCAATGCACCATATCTACCCCACCCCCGCAAATATGGAAAATCACCCTTTTTCGAGGGAGTGATTGTGGCGCCCCCTATAATGACAAGTAACCACGATCAAAATGTGGTTTGAAACGTCCATTCACTACCAGTGTCCACTCGATAAAAGTATAATCTATTTTTCACATTTTTCCCGTATGAAAAAAACTGCTCCCGCAAATGCTGTTTTTTTGGCACGAACTCGGACATTTTTGAGCACAATAAAATTTATGATGCATATAAAAATTTACAAATGTGATGATGCAGAATTGTTGACAGATGCCCAAGCTTACCGTATGACGTTTTAGAGCTGATATTTTTCACCAGCACTTACCGCTGGAGCCATCTGTTGGAAAACGGCGGAAGCAAAGATATACACCCAATATACTAATCTAGCTAGTAAACTGAACTTTGGCGTACAGAATTCTTGCAAAAGTATCGGACTGTTTTATTATTTCTTCCATTGGTGATCAATAGAGATACATAAGTGATGATACATTGCGTTAAAACATGGATTTTCGTTGATTTTTGTGGTTTTTTAGCGGTTTGGAGTCGGCGCCGTTTTCGGCCATTTCTGGCCATTTTTGGCCGTTTTTGTGTCGATATTTCAATACTTCTTCTACTGATACTTAAAGAGGGCCTCAATTTTCGAAAAAAATCACAATTTATGTAACTGAAACAAAAATTACGCCGAAAATATGTTAAATATTCAATACGCCATATTTGGTCAAAAACAGACCAACGAGGACTGAATTCGATGATGCATTGCGGCCGATAAAAACAAATTTGAGATACAGATTTTTGCATACCACCCTAAAATTGTATGCTCTTTCCATTTTCGATTAGAAAATGATATGTTAATAACATATTTTTTCGAGAAAAATTACTATTTTCTTCAACTTTTCTGATTTTTCAAAACATTCTGGCCGGCGCCATTTTTGGCCAAGCCAAATGATATTTTTGTACAAAATTCATGTGGTGTCACTAAGAGGACCTCAATACCTTTCAAATAAGCCAATATTCATGTAGTTGTGATCAAAAATGCGCACGCAATAGCCTAAGATATGACCACCTTGCCATAGTACGAATTTTCGGCCAAAAATTCGCCGATGGCCAAAACTTTGGCATAGAGGCCGAATTCAGAAAAGTGCTTCCTACATTTTCGATAGGTCTTGGCCCCAGCAATACGTGGTTAAAATATTGGCACGCAATTCTGTTACACCCTGTATACAGTAAGTATGCCATTTTCTCAGGACACTATTTGAGCCCTTGCATGTACTGTACCTTTTGAAAGGTCTTGACCCATATAGTCGGAAATACCATATATCCCATGCCTAAAGTGTGGTCTAGACAAAAATATAGCGGTTGGAAAATTTCGATACATTTTCAAATCTATATCCATATCGCACGAAGATGGTACCCACGGGTTGGTCTGAGGTACTCAAGAGAAGCTCCTTCTCGCCACCTTTCCAACGCCGGTCTGAGTGCCCCGATTGATCCAAAAACGAAAAAGTGATGGGCACTGGCAGTTTGACCATGGTTTTCTATGAAAGTATTGATTTGGATGTGCGTCCATGTGTCCGTCGATTTTTTCGACCCTCCAAAAATCCCGATATGCATATGCCTAAGTTGTAGCTTGTGTCGGGGCACATCGGAACCCGTCCTCAGATTGACATTTGCATCACAGGAGAGCTGGCTATTGCTTCACAACCTGCATGTATACGATTTTTTAAAGTATTTATTTCGCATACTAGATCAACTCAGACACCCATCGGGCAAAGTTGGCTTGTAATCATTTGAGAAGACCTTAAAAATAACTCCAGTTGTTTGTCTATTAAATTGCTTATAAGCCGTATACGGTATTAAATATTAGAATTATATTTTGTTGGATTTGGACTCTCTGAGAAATGCGTGACTTTTTAATTTACCCACTGTCACCATCAATCTAGGGGGATTTCTCACACAAAAAGTTTGAGCAAATGTGCAAAAATTTCTATTATTTCTTCTTTTCTATTGAAATCGTATGAAAATGTACTGAAATGACGATTTTGCTTGAATAAAAGTGTTCTGAAAGTGGGTTTTGGAGGATCCTCAGGATTTTTCAGAACTTCTCCCGATTCTGGAAGTGGGTTTTGGTGGATCCTCAGGATGGACTAGATCCGGTTTGACATTGCCCTAGCCCATCCTGAAGATCCACTTCCAGAACCGGGAGCAGTTCTGGACGATCCTTGAGATCCACCAAAACCCACTTCCAGAACAATTTCATTGAAGCATAATTCAAAAGTTCAGTGTAAATGTACATTTATTTACACGAATTGACAAAAATTGATCGAATCGGACCGAAATGAAGAAATTTTTCAAAATTTATAAGAATTCATTCATTTCTTTCGTGAGAAATCCCCCTAGCCATCAATGTAGAATACTACACTATTTCAAATAAATTATCAATTAGAACAAAGACCGAATTGGCTTTCATTTCAAAATCAATTCTTTTTTAATATTCTTGATTTAATGGGATAAAATAAAATTTTAGCCATAATATGAAAAACGCACACCACGGAGGACCTTTAAGCTTTTGACCAGAACAAACGCCATCTAACGATGGCATTATAACTAGTTTGACCGTATTTAGATATTTACATTTTTCGATCTTTGACACAAACGGAACAAGTTTTTTCTTAATATTAGTGATATTTCTCTCGAATCTGTGCCATAGATTTTTTACCACTACACAGTCAAAAATAAATGTCCACATTTAGGCGGAATTTTGACTGGTAGAGGCGCCCAGTCCTATATTTTGCCTAGCAAACGGAGTTTCAGACGAAATACCGACTAGATTATAAGCGGAATTTCGCCTGTAGCTCAAGGTACTAGCAGAAATATCGGCTGAATGAGTCCTTAGCTGAAAAAAACGCCCAGATGTAGACTTTTATTTTTTGCTGTGTACGAACTTATTTCATGGAAACGAAAAGTTGGCTGTGTTGGTACGAAATGCGACAGTGAAAGAATTTTTTTTCTTTTTTATGTGATTTGATTCGGATCGTAAGTATTTCTTTACGTGTGTGTTCATTGTAATTTCAAATAATTGAGGAGCTGTCTATATTTCTATGGAAAATATTACTGAGCATGGATATGATTTTGCATGAGATTCGCTTGTAATTTTTTAAGGGAATGCGTAGATTTGTATCACTATCATCGTATCCTACCTATACCTTATTGAGTGATGTAAAGTAAATGTGATACCGTATATCCTTGCATCAACTTACACTGTAGTTATTGCACAAAGCAATGCAACCATGGCATGTGAGCCTGAATGTAACGCAAAGGTATGAGTCATGTCGTTTGATCATTCACATTCTAATTTACATCATGTAAGCGACGGTTGATCTGTGGTCAACTTTGGATCGACTTTGAAACGGAATGTGTTTTGTGCATGCAGCGAAGATGTGAAAATTTTTAAATTTGAACAGCCACATGCCATAGTAAAACCACTCAACCCTTCAAGAATGAAAAATATTTACTTTTTAAATTTTTGCATTCAATTTAAAGTTTCAAGAAGGTGATGAAAGAACAAATGTAAACATCTGATATTTTCAAAACATTCGATGTGAAACGCGAAATTAAACACACGTGCACAGGTGGAATTGTAATTCCATCAATTGTTTGACATTGTTATCTTGAAAAATGTATGCGATAATATTTTGTGGGCTTTAACTAGAATCGTCATTGTACGTGGATTGAATCATACAGTGTGCTGCCCACCGAAGTGGCCACACTTGAAAAGTATATAACACATCGGTCAATAAGTCCCGAGCCTAACCACCGTATGGCGCCACTAATGAAATATCCACATGATTTTTCGAAAGTACCAACCTTCAAAAGATTACTGTCAAAATTTCATGACATTTGGACTATTATTTACCTAGTTACAGTGGTTTAAGTGACGCTACTTTTGTAATTTTCAAAACAATGGATTCAAAGCAATTTCGTGTGTTGATTTATCATTGCTATTTAATGGGTAAAAATACCGTTCAGGCTGAGGAATGGCTTCAAAAGTGTTACCCGGGCTCTGCTCCATCAATTGCAACCATCAAACGATGGTTTGCCGATTTCAAACGTGGTCGTACGGACACCGATGATGCTGAACGCTCTGGTAGGCCAAATGAGGCAGTTATTCCAGAAAACATCACAAAAATCAACAAAATGATTATGGCCGACCGCAAACTGAAATTGCAGGAGATAGCTGACATCCTAAAGATATCAAAAGGCAGTGTGTACACAATTTTGCATGATCATTTGGGCATGAGAAAGCTGTGTTCGAAATGGGTGCCGCGTTTGTTGACACCGGAACAAAAACAAAATCGTGTCGATGATTCGGAGAGCTGTTTGACCATTTTTAAGCGCAATCCGAACGAGTTTCTGCGTCGTTATGTGACCATGGACGAAACCTGGGTCCACCATTTCACTCCGGAGTCAAATCGGCAGTCAGCTGAATGGACAGAAGCCGGTGGAAGTCGACCAAAGCGCCCAAAAACACAAAAGTCAGCTGGCAAGGTTATGGCCTCAGTATTTTGGGATGCGCACGGAATAATATTCATCGACTATCTTGAAAAGGGAAGAACCATCAATAGTGAATATTACATAGCATTGCTAACGCGTTTGAAGAAGGAAATCGCCAAAAAAAGGCCTCATATGGCAAGGAAAAAAGTGCTCTTTCACCAAGACAATGCACCGTGTCACAAGTCGATGGTTACGATGGCCAAACTGCATGAATTGGGCTTTGAATTGCTTCCCCACCCGGCTTATTCTCCAGATCTGGCCCCCAGTGACTACTGGCTTTTTGCCGATCTCAAAAAAATGCTCCAGGGAAAAAGATATGGCTCGAATGAGGAGGTGATTGCCGAAACTGAAGCCTATTTTGAGGCCAAGGACAAATCGTTCTACAAAACTGGTATCGAAAAGCTAGAAAGGCGTTGGAATGATTGTATCACTCTAAAAGGGGACTATGTTGATGAATAAAATTGAATTTTGGCAAAAAAATGTTGTTTTCCTACTTAGGCTCGGGACTTATTGACCGATGTGTTAAGAGGATGCGTAGATTCGCATGTCCATCAAACAATTCTTACCAATTGATACGTTCATAGTAAACTTTCAATAGTTCGAAGCTAGAAAAATGCTGAGTCGAAGTTCTTTCACACTGCTGCTCATTGGCTTGATGGTATCCGAGGTGAGTCGACAATTTCAGTCGATTTTTTTCAATTTTTCATGTTTGATACTTTTCGTGGGCAATTTGTGATAATTTTTTCTGAAATAATTTGAAAAATGAAAAGTGTCCTTTTTTCAAGTTCTTCAATTGAAAAAATTCTTCTATTCCAAAAAAATGTACATCGGAAACTTTTATTCTATTAAAAACAGTTGAAAACTGTTATAAATACATTTATAATTAATCTCATCCGTTGTTCCCATTCCAAATTTATCACTTTAATTCTATTTCCACAGTTCTTAATCGGGGATGTGAGCGGAGCACCACCCGGGAGGAACGGTAAGATTGAAGTTTCATTTATTTATCCAGTTTAACTCTTAAATTCCATATACAAAGCACCTTGTAACGAAGATATGGGAACCTCATTTATGCTTAACTTTTCACACATATTTTAGTAAACGAAAAAGACATAAGTGGAGAGACAGCTCTGCATAGAGCTGCTTTTGCTGGTAATTTTGGACATTTTTTTTTAAAAACAGAATGTTTTGTTCAATCCGTTTCATTGATCCATGAATATTTTTCATATTCTTTCAGGCAAAGTGAAGGAAGCTCAAAGCCTCATCGCTGAAGGAGCCGACCCTAATATTGGAAATGATTTCAATGAGACAGCTCTGCATTATGCTGCTAAGAAAGGTAACGTTGAATATTATTGTTATTGAATAAAAGATTGACCTGATTTTTTCCCATCGATCGGTGTTATTGTTCAGGTCACAAGAGTGTCGCCGAACTTCTCATCCGCAAAGGAGCCAATCTTGATAGTGAAACTAATACGAAAGACACACCTCTTCATTATGCTGCTGTCCATGGTAATTTTGAATACTTTTTTCGAGTACTATGCGCATTAGTTTTGCTTAGCAGCAAGCATTGAATATGCTTTGGCCAATAGACAAGCATATCGCGATGCGAATGCCGCGCACACAACTATCGTGCAAACAAACGTCGCATATACAGCCAGCGCAACCAACTCACACGCAAAACCGACTAGCATATATACACGGGTTTCAGAGTTGTGTGTGATGTCTACTACACTTCGTCAGTGCAACCTTGACTTTTTTTTCACTAAATGGGAAATTGGTTCAATTTTTTCATCGATCTGGGTTAATTTTCAGGTCACAAGAGTGTCGCCGAACTTCTCATCCGCAAAGGAGCCAATCTTGATAGTGAATCTAATACGAAAGACACACCTCTTCATTATGCTACTTCAAATGGTAATTTTGAATACTCTTTTTGAGTACTATGCGCATTAGTATTGCTAAGCAGCAAGCATTGAATATGCTTTGGCCAATGGACAAGCATATCGCGATGCAACTGCCACGCACACACTTACCGTGCAAACAAATCGTATATCGTCGCATATACAGCCATCGCAACCAACTCACACGCAAACCGACTAGCATATATACACGGGTTTCAGAGTTGTGTGTGATGTTTACTACACTTCGTCAGTGCAGCCTTGACTTTTTTCACTAAATGGGAAATTGGTTCAATTTTTTCATCGATCTGGGTTAATTTTCAGGTCACAAGAG